>NC_090177.1:18239214-18526714 GCF_024679245.1 Pseudorasbora parva
TGAGAGAACTAACCCTTTAATATGCCACAGATGGCGTGTGATTTTTAGCTGTGTAGATTTTATGATAACTGGAATGATTGTGCAAAACACTCTTTCGAGGTACATCATTCATTTTTAACGTTTTATAGTTTGTTTCAGGTTTCTAAGCTGTAACAGAATCTGCGACATGATTTAATGTTACTAAAGCAATTATGCTTTAAGTAAAGCAATTTTAAGTAAAGCAATTTAATTCAGTAATGCAACTAAAATGTCATATGCGTTGCAGATAAGTCACGTACTGCCAGAAAGCAAAAGTACTATTTTGCAACCATGTGTGGATGTGTGCTGTTTCTTGATACTAATCTTTTTTTGTTTCAGCGCTGACAAATGTAAGTTCATGGACTCAAAGATGAAACCTCTGTGGCTGATGTACAAGGACAAATTTGACACTGTGGGAATTATCTTCAAAAATGGAGACGGTATGATTACAAAGTCATATTGCCTAACTTTTTGGCATTCGGGGGACATATAATTTCTGCTTTTGTAAATTAGTGATTTTGAAAACACTTTGACCCTTTTCTGTGTTTTTTTAGATCTGAGGCAGGATATGCTAACCCTTCAGATGATTCAGCTAATGGATGTTTTATGGAAAACGGAAGGTCTTGATCTCAGGTTTGTATAGTTAACTTTGTTTCGTCAAGCTGGTAATTTGCATAAAAGTGACAGTGTTTATGCAAGGTATAAGCACTTACAAATGACTTTGATTTATGATTTATTTGTTTCTAAATTGTATATATATACAGTATGTATATTTTTAAAATATGTATACATATATAAAAAAATTTTTTTTTACATCTTTAAGACACCACACTGCATCACAAAAAATACTTTCCATGTTCATTTGTTTGGTCTCAGAATGCTGCCTTACGGATGCCTGTCAACCGGGAATAAAACGGGTCTCATCGAGGTGGTGAAAAACTCGGACACTATTGCAAACATCCAGAGAAACAACAGCAACAGTGCAGCCACTGCTGCCTTCAACAAGGACGCTCTTCTCAACTGGCTCAAATCCAAGAACCCAGGGTGAGTAGCAAACCCTCTAACCTTACACCGCTCCACAGCCCGTGTGGGGTGATCGCTGCAACTATGTGTAACATAGCTAACAATTTAGCATAATTTGCGATGATAATTTGAGTTTGCATGAGCTATGAATGCCATTTACTTCTCTCAAACCTCAACTGAGAAGGTTAAGCCTCTCTTGGCTTATTTGACCTTTTGGTTTATGTGAAACTATAGTGTAACATCAATTGTAGTTTGGTTGCAGAAGGTGCAGCATTGGAGTAAATTTACCCTGCATTCTGCTGCGTTTACAATTTGATTTTGTTTTCCACCAAAGTGGCTTGGTGTGCATATGGTTTTGTAATAATAACAGCTAAGGATACACGTTGAGCACCAACATGAAACCACAAAGCATGTCGCATTGTGTAACAGTCTCCTTTTGCAAGTCATAGATCTTGTAAGAATGGGGGTGGGTGACCTTTTCTGGAAGGCACTAGTTTGGGTCTTTTTGGGGTCAAACTAACCCTCGGCATCAGCCTTTATTTATGTAGGTTACTTGCGGACATGACTGACCTTTTAATTTCTCTGATGTTTTCGCATTTAGGAAACTAACAAAGCTAAGTGTATGTGGCTAACCCCCCAAAAAAGAAAGGAAAAAACAGCAACTCACCATGATGCATGCATGATTTTTTCCTCACGAATCCTGTTTATACATGACCTCTTAAATTCCTGAAACTAGTGGGCAATTGACTATAGACACTGATGGCTTGTCTGATACGTATATATGCCCTCTGTGGACATATCCAGTTCTGTTCGCTAGTTGTCCGCTTACTATAAATGTTACGCTATACCACAAGGAATCATTTACATCAAAATATGAATTAAAGTAATAAAATGCATTATTTGATTAGATATTTTCTGAATCTGTATCTAGGGTACAAATGTAACCCTAGATACCGTGTAAATGTTTTTTTATTTAAATTTATTGTATGATTTTCGTGCATATTCATGACTACATAGTGCACAAGTTTAGAGTTTGCATTTGACATTTACTTGCCAGTTTTTCCAGTCGTCATTTACTTGCCAGTTTTTCCTGTCGTCATTTACTTGCCAGTTTTTCCAGTGTTTTTTTTGTCTGTTGTCAAAAGCCATTTAATGACTTTAATGACTGATATGAGAAGGTCAGATTAAAAGTATTTCTAATATGGCTTCTTATGGAATCTGAGTTGATGTGGAAAGAGGGCTCAAAAGGGAGACAAATTATATATTCACCCGGGATATTAATGTTGAATGTTGTGGTTGAGTCATAAATAGACTGAAAAGGATCTGACAGAAGACACTGTGCTATATATATATATATATATATATATATATATATATATATATATATATATATATATATATATATATATATATATATATATATATATATATATATATATATATATATATATATATATATATATATATATATGTATATACACACACACACAAACATATATTTAAGAATTATGTATATATTTAAGAAATATTTGCATGTAATGGTTCTCATGATAGGGTTATGGGCTGGAATATAGTTTGTACAATATAAATTGTAATGGAAATTGTTTGTTAATTGTTTAACATTCTACAGGAAGGCAGCAAGAATGGATTATGAATTAAAATATTATTCTTTCTTTTTTTTTAGGGATAAACTGGATCAAGCCATTGAGGAATTTACCCTCTCCTGTGCAGGCTACTGTGTAGCCACATATGTTCTGGGAATAGGGGACCGTCACAGTGACAATATCATGATTAGGGAAACGGGTCAGGTAAGAATTAACTCAATGCCTCACGAGTGCTGTGCAATCATAAATTATATCACAAGATGGCACCAGTAGCATCCATATGTGCTGTAATATGGGTTGCACTTTTCATTCTATTTCACATACGCAAGGGTTATTGCAATTTTATAAGAGTCTTTTAATTTGGAATTTCATAAATAATTTTGTACGTTTTGAATATTTTTCTGTATTGTTTTCAGTTATTCCATATAGATTTTGGACACTTTTTGGGGAACTTCAAAAGCAAATTCGGGATCAACAGGGAACGTGTGCCTTTCATTCTGACATACGACTTCGTCCATGTAATTCAGGAGGGGCGGACCAACAACAGCGAGAAATTTGAACGGTCAGTGCATGTTTTATAAAATATCTTAATTCTCAAAATTGATGCCACAAAGCTAGTTTGCTTTTTCTGACTTTCATTTAGTTTTTTTCCATTCTAGTCTTTTTCTAGTATAGTTTTAGCCCAGAAATCTAGACGCACACTAGCGGCAGCAAATCTAATCTCTGCCGTGAGTGTCGTCTATCAACTCTCAGTACACTTCTCTGCTGTAAAAACCAAACTCTGGTCAGGCCAATCACATCATGTATAGAGTCGGTGGGTGGGGCTTAACATAATAACGGCAGAGTTTCGCTTGCGTGCTACTAGTTAACACAGAAACTGGCGAACGGCGGTCTTTCGAATCGGCTTTGACCGCGACTCTGGAAGACTTGGAGTTAAGCTTTTCTCTCAGAAAAGAACAAAGAACGCCACTGAAGTCATTCTTAAAAAGAAAAGATGTGTTCGGAGTTTTGCCGACCAGATACGGCGAAAGTTTAATCTGTCAACTAGCTCCACTTTTCGTTGCTCTGGTTGGTTGTAGCACTATCCAATTGTGTGCAGAGGGAGTTTGAAAGACAACCGTTTATCCCGACCCTCAGGTTTAAGCCCTGTCAGTTGTGAGTTTCCAGACCAAACATCTTGATGTGGGTCTGGCTTGTCAGGCTAGTATAGTGAAGTATTTATCACATGTTCAACACATGTAAAACCATCACACAATTTTTTTCTTTTTTTCTTTTTATGCCTGTCATATAAGGAAAACATTGGCTGCTTATATAACCTTGAAGCAGACTACATATATGTCTAACCTAATAATACATAGAAAGGTTTGTTGAAAAAGGGAAAATGTAAAAGTCATAACTAAAAAAGGAAAGAGTTCATGTGTGCTTCTCTTTGCCAGGTTTCGTGAGTGTTGCGAACAAGCCTACAAGATTCTTTGCCGGAATGGGACTCTTTTTGTGAATCTTTTTGCCTTGATGAAAGCTGCAGGACTCCCTGAACTTAGTTCTTCCAAAGACATCCAGTATTTAAAGGTAAGAATTACCTCACGACAGGTCATTTATTACTGCTGATATTTGCAGTTTCTCTAGTGTATGAAATATCAAATTTAAACTGAGGACAACTAGAGGAAACTTTTTTTATTTTAAAGTACAAAACCTGTCCTAATTAAAAGAAATCTAATTGTTAAAAAATATTGAATCCCATTGATTGACTGGGAACACCACAAGTATAAGAAATGCAGGGTATCCGCGGGGTCTTGAAAAGTCTTAAAAGGTGATAAATCAATTTTGGGAAAATTAAGACCCTTATAAAGTATTAAAAAGTCTTATCACGGCTTTATAAAGTCTTAAATTTTGAAAGTATTTTGTTCAAGCTTTGTCAAAAGAGTTTGACTCCAAAAAGTATTTATGAATATATTTATTTTCATCCCCATAAGTATTAAAAAACAACCGGGTACTCAGTCTGAGATCTGCTCGGAGCGTGCGCGCCAGGGATGGAAATTAGCGCCACCACGCCACCAGCCAAATGCGGCTGATTTAGAGTTGTGGCGGGTAAACTCGCTTCACCTACCGAACTGTTTCACCTCTTTGTAAACTTTGTTCAGTGCATGCGAGTGCTGCCGTATGTGCGCATATGACCAGTCGTTTTCTCCGTCATCACTCGCGTGCGCTGTGAGACTCGCGCGCGCTGAGAGAAGATCTGATGCTGTGCATTATCCGAGAGCGCGCGCGAGTCTCACAGCGCGCAAATATTGAGTTCTCTTTCAAGTCTTGCGCTTAAATGGACAAACTCACACAAGAAGTATGTCAACATGTCCATCTTGATGAGTATCCTAGCAGACATCGTCTGAATATGCCTTAAGTGAACTGTATAGTATGCACAGTCGAGAAAGACGAGCATATCCCTGCCTCAGGTCTTAAAGGCGCAGTAGCCTTTACTGCTGCCTGAGGGATGTCCTTATATTTAGTTTGACATTAAACAATGCTCTTGATTGAATAGTTTTTGTAAGTTTAATAAGGATTAATCTTTCATTTAAACAGTTAAATATGCAGTTATTTTACATTTGATTACTTTATTCAATTGCTGTACCTTTCTGCAGGCCAGTAGACCTGTACATTATTATTTAATGAACACATGAGTGAGGTCGAGTTAAACATTCTAGTTTGAATTTTATTTTTCGGTTTTCGGCTTTGGTTTCTTCTTTTTTTGTTTCGGTCAAGAATTTTGATTTCGGTGCATCCCTACTGACAATGTTCTGCTCAGTATGTTGTCAACACGCTTCAAAGATGCCAGAACGAATAGTTTCATTCATGGGACTAAAAACCATAAAACTGGAAGCCATAAAAGACCACAAATCATCGTGAAAATATCAGGAATTCATTGAGACTTGAGATTAAATAAACTGCCCAAGTATTGTAGAGCTTGTAGTATTAATTTGTTAAAAACAAAAAAGTGTCTGGTAAAAACATTGAGTGGTAGACTTTGAAAAAAGTTAATTTCCATCCCTGGCGCGCGCTGTCTACGGGTGACGTCATGTATTTTGCGGAATGCGCAGTTAGGTAATGTGTTGCCCTCCATACGTTGTAAAACAGATATGCAATATAAACAATACAAAATTGGCCTACGATAGAGATTTTAAGTCTACATTCGACTACAACTTAGCTTTAACTGTTTATTAAAGGTTTGTTGCCGATAAGAACTTGAAGTGCGATGAGGTCTTAAAATATTTTGAGAAGGTCTTAAAAAAGTCTTAAAAAGGTATTGAAATTAACTTCAGGATTTTTGCATATACCCTGAAATGGAAAATAGCATGAAATGAATGATCTTCTTTTTTTCTTTTCTTTTTTGTTATATCGTATGTGAGCAAAGTCAAGTTTTTAGTCTCGTGTAGCCAGACCATTAGACTAAGGTCTGGACGCCATTGCAGCTTTCATTAGAAGGCATCTGATCAAGCACAGTTTGTTTTGTTCTGCATAATATATAAAGTGGATGTTGTGCAAGTTTACTGCAACAATGGCGTTGTTGTCACAATCTTCTTTGAAGATTCATCAATCATGAAGATTCCCCCTCATGGAATCTTCTTCCGTGAGGGGATTTGGCGACACTACGGCTTTGTTTCCGGGCGGACCATTAAAAAACGTGACGCGTGTACTGGAAATTTGTATAGAATTCAACCAGATGATGACTTAGAAACTTGTGAAGTGTGTTAATTTTGTGCCTTATGCATCAGACGCTTAACCAAAGTTCTGTTGGTGTCACATCTAAAGCTGAGGCTGTTAAGTTTTCCAATGCGAGAACATTGACGAGTATTTTTACGGGGGGAAATGTCTGGAACTCGATGCGAGGGTTAGGGGGAAAATGTATATAACTTGACAACGTCTTGACATTCCACCTTCATTGTGACTTTGTCCTTACAGGACTCTTTGGCACTGGGGAAATCTGAGGAGGAAGCTCTGAAGAACTTTAAAGTGAAATTTAATGAAGCTCTAAGAGAGAGCTGGAAGACCAAGGTGAACTGGATGATGCACACTTTTGCCAAAGATAACAGATAAATGGAGCTTGATCACAAACTGCTACAGGAGATCCACCGAAACCCTCTTGATGCTGAGTTTTGATTTAAACCGGTGCAGCTTTGAACAGAAAATATATGTTGCACTGCTGTCTGGTATTTATTGCATTATACTACCATGCAAAAGCAAAATGCAGTAGCTAAACTGAGTTATGACCGATATGTGGCCAAATTCAGTGTTTTGCTTTTGCAGGGCAGTACATAAATCAACAGCTGTTTAGCGAATGTTTACATCTGTGGCATAATAGTAAATCGTGCTATACATTTGTTTTAATGAAACCAACTGCTTGAAATAAGAGTAATTTCAGATACACAATGCACTGGGAATTGAAGCTACTAATTTAACAAACTATTGGCGTGCCACTAATTTAACTTGCATCTCTGGTTTGTTTCTGGTTTTCTACACTTGTGTACCTGCACAAAGAGCAAGCAAGATTAATGTATTTATAATTTCTAACTGTAAAGCATAAAATAAGTGACTTGTTTTGAAGAAGAAAGCACTTTGAGTGTTTTCATATCGTTTACATTTTCGTTTCAGGAATTTAATTTTTCCGTTTACATGAACATGTCTTGGTTGTACATATTCTTTTGTGTATCATACACATATTTACATTCCTTTAAACAGTATTTTTTTATTTGAATTATATGTAAAATATGAAAATTGTTCATGAAGAAAGCCTTTGTATAGTGGTGTACATGAGAAGACATTTTGTATGTCACTGTAGAAATGAGCCTTAAATATTTTGTATTTGTGAGGTATTCTGTGCCTTTAGGATGAGACACAAGCCATCTTAAAGATGTGTCCAAAGAGTGTGCTTTTTGTTCAGTGAAATGTATGCCTTGTACTACTGTACTATAAATCAGGGCCAATGTGGAGTATTGTTGCTCTGTCGAAAATTGCGCCTGTTAATTGTGTGCCTATTTTGAATATGGAGTCAGTCGAACGTGTGTTTTCTCTTCCGGTTCAGCCATAACCAGTTCTAGAATGTGATCACCACAGTATTCTGAGTCTACTGCTACTTGTTTTTTCTCATCACATGCACATATGTAGTTTATTTGCAATATTTTAATGTCCTCTAGAATGTGAAGTTTTGAAGAAGAGATAAAGTAAAATCCATATATATATATATATATATATCCCCTATAAACACCCACTGTATACATTTTTAATAATGGCAGGAAAAAAGGAACTTGCACATAGAATGAATCCATGAATTATTAATTTTAGTATTTGTCAAGGTGTTGATTACCATCTATGACTACTAACGGAGTACCTCTCATGCTATGGTCTTGTCCAAATCACCATTTTATTTTTTGATGATCTTTAAGTTTTTTATCCACTTCAACAGTGTGAAACTCTGGGATCTTGGTTTGCTAATGTACTATTTCATTTTTTCCAATATTACTCTTTGTTACAGTTTTTACCAGTATGATTTGAGTGATGAAGAAGTGCTATTCATTCCATTTTCTTTTTTGCCATAAATTATTGATTCTGAAGCCGATTGATTTCTGGGGTATTTTATTGAATATTATATTAACATATAAATTTATATTTATATGAACAGAAGCAGTGGTAATGATCTGTGTATGTGTCTGAGGATTGAAATAATAAATTGGGCCCACAAGGACCAATTTACCCGATTTCACCCGTGTGAATTTCCAGAATTCATGTTAGTTTGGGACAGGAAGTTTAATTTGTCTGATCAGCATTTTAATGTTATTAATGTGTGTGGGGAAAAACAGAAAGATGAAACAGAGATGAAAAGGGGAACTGGAAATGCATGAGTCCTCCATCTTTATTGTGTGATGAATGAGGCTTTCCCAGTGTGAAGAGTACAGTACACAAGACTGCTGGGAATCTCTTAGTAACATGATCTGAGACCAAAGGCCACAGAATACAGTGCTGATGATGATAACTAAAAACAACAAATTCAGTTTAGTTCAATTGAAGGATTTTCTGTAACACAGCATTAGTATTTAATACTGAGAAACATGAATTTTACTGTAGCAACTTAATGGCTTGTTGAAAACGCTTGTACATATCAACAAAGTACTCTGTAATTCTTCATTTGCCCTGTGGAACTGAAGGGGGTTCATTAGTGTACCTGTCATGTTCACTAAACAATCACAAACTACAAGTTATTGAATAGCACTTTATTATAATGCCATCAAGGAGGTAATGTAAGGTTTATGTCAATCATAGGAATATATATGAGTAAACTGTAAAGTCTCATTAAATGTTTCATTTTGACCAGTATAAAGAACAGGATTCAAAACAGCTAATACAATCAATAGAAAGTCAGTAGTTTAGGCTATACGAGATGGCATGAACAATCTGTAAGTAGCCTAATCCTTAGGTACTCAGAGTTATATGTTTTATTCCTCTCAATATAATATAATATAATATAATATAATATAATATAATATAATATAATATAATATAATATAATATAATAGACTGAATAGAACACATTTAATATTTTATTTGACTAAATCTCAAAATGTTAGGACTTTTCACTTTGTATTAATATAATATAATTATATAATACATATGTATTATATAATTATATTATATTAATACAATTTGAAAAGTTTTCAAAATAAAAACATTAAAGTTTTCTATATATTTATATAAATATAATAGCCTATAACATAAATATAATGTCCAGAAAGGGAATAAAAACATCATCAAAGTAGTCCATATGTGACATCAGTTAGTTAGAATCTCTTGAAGCATCGAAAATACATTTTGAACCAATATTTTAATTAATCTCTTTAATGTTTTTTATAAGTTACACAGAATATACAACTTATAAAAAAACATTAAAAAAGGTGCATAAGATGAATACAAATATTGCATTAAGCTACGTAAATAAAAATAAGTGATTTTACTACCAAAATCTACAAACACAAGAAAAAGGTTCATAGAAAAAAAGAAAATAAAATCTTAACAGATTCTTAATTTTTTAAAGTTTATCTGATTGGTCAGACAAAGCTAACATATATATATGTTAGCTTTGTCTGAATTTTTGTTAGCTTTGGTATGAATTTTTGTTACCAGTAGCAACTGCAAATAAAACAAAAACTCATTTCATGCACACATTTAAAGTTAAAGTTTTTATTTTATTTTATTTTATTTATTTATTTTATTGTGAATAGTACTATGTAATTGTTTTGTATGTAGGGCCTATGTCCTACATACAAAACAATTACATAGTACTATTCAAAATAAAAAATAAAATAAAATAAAAACTTTAACTTTAAATGTGTGCATGTAACGAGTTTTTGTTTTATTTGCAGTTGCTACTGGTAACAAAAATTCATACCACCAAAGTGGTAAATAATACTTTGCATTAACTTTGCATTTAACTACATTTTTAAACACTCCCTTTAACATAAGATTTATATATCTATTTTGGACATATTTATGTCAATCATAAGAATATATGATGAAACTGTAAAGTCCCATTGAATGTGTCATTTAGCCTAGTATAGATAAAGTAAGATAAAGTAGATTAAGTAAAGTTTAGATAAAGTAATCTTTAAAAAAAAAACTAAAAAAAACTTTTACATACATTTTTGTATGATTTCTTACATTGGCCTATTTGCGAGTGGTTTCAAAATATATCAATTTAATGTTTGTAGATCAGTGCTTCAAAACCAATTAATTTATTAATTTTATTTTTAATATTTATTGTTAGTGAGTGTATATGATGTTTTATTCCTCTCAATATAATATAATATAAAATAATATAATACAACCTAATATAGCTTAATATAGCTTAATATAGCCTAATATAATATAATATAATATAATGTAATGTAATGTAATGTAATGTAATATAATATAATATAATATAATTAATATAATATAATATAATATAATATAATATAATATAATATAATATAATATAATATAATGTAATGTAATGTAATGTAATGTAATATAATATAATATAATATAATTAATATAATATAATATAATATAATAAAGTTATACAAAACATTTTATATTCTATTTGACTAGATCAAATCAGAATCGGATCTCTCAGAATTTTAAGACTTTTTTACTTTATTATAATATTATATATTTTAATATAATTATATAATATAATACATTAATATAATATAAAATAAATAGGACACTTTTTTTTCGAAAAATCTGCTCCAAATACAAAAATTATGTAAAAAAAATAAAAAATAAAAATTATATTATATATATATATATATATATATATATATATATATATATATATATATATATATATATATATATATATATATATATATATATATATATATATATACATATATATATACATATATATATATATATATATATATATATATATATATATATATATATATATATATATATATATATATATATATATATATAAATTAATATTTATATATAAATTTATATATAAATTAAAACATCTCTTTGCTTGCTCACTGCTCTCTAGTCGGATATTGGCAATGAAGCCAGTGTACGGCAGCGTCACAGCGCCCTCTGGTGGTGAAGGTCGCGTAGCACTCCGGCAGGAACTGATTCAGCAGCGGCGCGTTTACGTTCTTGAGTCACTCCAGCGCTACCGACTGTCGGGATGTGACCCCGGAACAGGACGCCTCCGTATACACAACACAGCTCTCAAATACAACAAAAACGACAGAATCCTGGACCAGGAGAGGTAAGCCATCAAAGTGGAGGTGTTTGAGTTGCATATACAAAATACGCCCCAAAACGAGGCGCGAATCGAAGCGGTGTTCTGTTGCTAGCGAGCTAATGTGTATGTGTGTGTGTATGTGAATGGGAATTGTGGGAACTTCATTCAGGGCTTTGTTACAGCCACACTGTCCGGTGTGCCTATTAAAACACCCTCTGTATCGTACGCACACTAACTTTTCTCCTTCAAACACAATAGTTGTAGACAAAAGAGAGTCTGTTTGACTGACATTCTTAATTTTAAAGATATATGAAAGATATATGCGCACGTTTTGCCACAGGAAGGGAGAAGAGGACTGGAGTGATTCCTCTCTGCTGTACTGTAGTTCAGACTTAGACGGATACTTTGTACGCCTAAAATCGAATGGTAATATCATTTGCACATTAATGACGTCGTTTATTATCTATACACGTTTTACTGTTTATATTCATTGCTTTTAGTTCTCTTTCAGCACACGAATCTGCTGCTGTGAATTCACAGATATGTGTGAATATTAAATTGTGATGGCAGGTTTATGTCTTTGAGTTAATTTGTTTTTAATTGGGGGGAGGGGGTACACTTTTATGCTGACTTCTTGTGTTTGCTTGCATCTGTTTAATATTTATAGGTTTATTTGATCACACTCAGTTCAGAAAGAATCTCAGCCATTTTATCATGTCTTAGTGGCAATGATAGTCTATTTTTAGTTTATCCACACCCTAAACTCATTGTGAATACAGAATACATCTGTCAGCTGCAGTGTGGCTCACATTCGGCTATGAAACTGGCAGTCTGCCTGTAGTGGGCTCTTGAACTACGCCAGGCTTCGAGAGCTGACGGGACAGGACAGGGCAGGGCAGGGCCAGCTACTTGTGAACTTGGAAGTGAAACTGTTTTTCTTCAGTCTTCACATTCTCCTGAGGGATTCTGGCTCTTTGAATCCTAGAGAGATGGTTCCCCTCCTCTATGGCAGGGGGGCAGGTGCGGCTCATGGACCGCTCAACCTCTGCGTCCCGAAGGGAGATCATCAGCTGCCTTTGAGCTACAAGCTTAGGCATGGACTCAGACCTCCTGCCAAGCCAAGCTTCAACACATTTTTTTTTTCCATTTTTTTTTTTGTTGGAGAGCCCAGCCCCCCTGGTGTCGCTTGGCATCCCCCTACCCCCTCTCCTTTCTGTCCGTCAGACACAACACAGGCTGGGTTTATGCCTTACAGGCCTGCTCCTACATGATCAAGGCTGAAATCTAGGCTTAAATCAGCCTCGTTGGCTACAAATGTGGCTTCTTTCTGTTGCAATTAGCAAAATCCTCTTTGGCTCACTTAAGTTTTCATTTGTTGACTTTCTTTGACTTTGAAGAAAAAGCCTTTAGTTTTATTCCTTAGTCTCTTATGCTCATCAAGCCTGCATTTATTTGATAAATACAGAAATTTTTTTTTATTGTGATTTAAAAAATTTAAATAATTTTCTATTTTAATATTCTTTCAAATATAATTTATTTCTGTAATGCAAAGCTGAATTCTCATCACCCATTACTTTAGTCTTAAGTGTCACATGATCCTTCAGAAATCATTCTAATATTATGATTTGATACTCAGGCACTATCAAAGATGAAAACAGTTTTACTTTTTTCAGGATTCATTGATGAATAAAGGTTCAAATGAACAGTATTCATTCCAAATAGAAATCTCTTCTACAATATAAATCTTTACAGTCACTTTTTTTTTAATCAATTTAACAAACCATTGCTAAATAAAAGTATTAATTTATTACAAAAAAATAAATGTTACTACTGACCCCAAACTTCTGAACAGTAGTTTAAATTGTTACAAAATATTTATATTTTAAATAATTTCCAAACTTTTGACCTGACTGTGTATATACTGTGTGTGTGTTTGTGTTTGATGTATAGCTTAAAGTTATGAGGAATATACATTCTTTTTGCTTCTATCTTCGATCCAAGACAAATTACCCACATTCTATGAGCACAGGCTTGACTTTCCTTGAAATCTAGTGTTTGAGCCCATTTAGTTTGTTTTTCCTAAATCGTATTATGGAGAGAATTTTCTTGTCATTTCACGTAGCTGTATATTTCCGACAGCCGGTGCAACAGTGATCCCAAAGGGAGCTTCCCACTGCAGTGGATTTTGTGTTGTGATTCATGACAAGCTCTCTGGTGCATAACAACCATCTTGTGAAACACTTATGCTAGACGGATTTGAATACTGAGATGATGCATTGACTAAATAAGCCTTAGAAATCTTCAGTAATGTTTGAATCATTTCACACCTTGTCATAGAAAAGTTAATGATTTACTTAAAGGGATAGTTTACACATACATTTAACGTACTCACCCTCAAGGTCTCAAGCACCAAAAATTCTACAAAATATCTTATTTGTGTTCAGCAGAAGAAGAAACATTTGTGCAGGTTTGGAACAATTTGAGGGTGAGTAAATGACACAATTTTAATTTTGGGGTGAACTATCCCTTTAATTAATTGAATTGGTTTAATTTTTTACCTAAACTGCATGTGTACTAAACTGAAAAGCTTCCAAATATCATTCCTAGAATGTTTTGATTTGCTTTTTGACCATTTAGAATTGTATTGTTAGCCAAAATTGTGCAAGGAAGTGTAATATTAAACTTATTTTCTGTATTGAATAATTGTGAGTATTCAGGGATTGCATTTAATTGATGGGTTATGACCTAGTTTTCCGTCATCTGGCTGCCTCATCTCTATTGTTATAAAATACAGTAGCTAATTGTTTCCCCACTGTTAATGTAAGCGGCTAGTTTCCCATCATATCTGCTAACAAACATGGCCCAAAAACAACTCAAGCTAGACTTCACATAAAGTCTGTTCTTTGGTTATATTGGCAAAGCATTGAAGTTACACAATATTTTCTTTGAAATCACCTCTATCTGTCTTTTATTTTATTATTTTATCTAAAGTAGACTGGAAAGTCAAGGGAGGGAAGGGGGAACAAGGTGAGGACAGGTCTGGTTGTAATTATAATCTTCATGCACTGGATGCTGATTGGTCTGGTTAGTTTTTGGTCATGTAAAGCCTAGTTCACACTGCCCAATTTTTGCCCCGATTTTGACTCGCTGTCGGGTTTTGTGAAATCGCAGACAAATGCCCGAGATCATAGGCAAATCGGTGCTCGTGCACACGGGTGACAATCATGCAGTGTGAATGATCAAAGAAGCGATCAGAGAGAATCGCCGATGAGTCGCTGACACCTGTGAGATATTTGGCATGCTAAATATCTGGACCTGACGGGGATTGAAACTCCTGCTGTGTGAACTGCATTCTGACTGAAAATTACATCGGCAATGACCGACAGCCAATGAAAGAGTGAGATACAGGGCTGCAGGAGGTTCAGGGAGGAGTTATAGACCAGATTATTCGTTTTTTATATATTTACAATTATTTACATATATTTACAATTCTATCAAACAGAAACAAAGCCCAAACATTTGCACATCCAGCAACAGCACATTACAAAATTATTTATTCATCTCAAACTTTGCTCCCTCTGTCTCTCCAACAATTACAGTGCCTTGCGAAAGTGTTCGACCCCCTTGAACTTTCCGACCTTTTGCCACATTTCAAGGTTCAAACATAAAGATATAAAACTGTTATTTTTTGTGAAGAATCAACAAGTGGGACACAATCATGAAGTGGAACGAAATTTATTGGATATTTCAAACTTTTTTAACAAGTCAAAAACTGAAAAATTGGGCGTGCAAAATTATGCGGCCCCCTTAAGTTAATACTTTGTAGCGTCACCTTTTGCTGCGATTACAGCTGTAAGTCGCTTGGGGTATGTCTCTATCAGTTTTGCACATCGAGAGACTGAAATGTTTGCCCATTCCTCCTTGCAGAACAGCTCGAGCTCAGTGAGATTGGACGGAGGGCATTAATGAACATAAGTTTTCAGTTCTTTCCACAGATTCTCGATTGGATTCAGGTCTGGACTTTGACTTGGCCATTCTAACACCTGGATATGTTTATTTTTGAACCATTCCATTGTAGATTTTGCTTTATGTTTTGGATCATTGTCTTGTTGGAAGACAAATCTCTGTCCCAGTCTCGGGTCTTTTGCAGACTCCATTAGGTTTTCTTCCAGAATTGTCCTGTATTTGGCTCCATCCATCTTGCCATCATTTTAACCATCTTCCCTGTCCCTGCTAAAAAGCAGGCCCAAACCATGATGCTGCCACCACCATGTTTGACAGTGGGATGGTGTGTTCAGGGTGATGGGCTGTGTTGCTTTTACGCCAAACATAACGTTTTGCATTGTTGCCAAAAAGTTAAATTTTAGTTTCATCTGACCAGAGCACCTTCTTCCACATGTTTGGTGTGTCTCCCAGGTGGCTTGTGGCACACTTTAAACAACACTTTTTATGGATATCTTTAAGAAATGGCTTTCCTCTTGCCACTCTTCCATAAAGGCCCGATCTGTTCAGTATACGACTGATTTTTGTCCTATGGACAGAGTCTCCCAACTCAGCTGTAGATCTCTGCAGTTCTTCCAGAGTGATCATGGGCCTCTTGGCTGCATCTCTGATCAGTCTTCTCCTTGTATGAGCTGAAAGTTTAGAGGGACGGCCAGGTCTTGGTAGATTTGCAGTGGTCTGATACTCCTTCCATTTCAATATTATCGCTTGCACAGTGCTCCTTGGGATGTTTAAAGCTTGGGAAATCTTTTTGTATCCAAATCCAGTGTTAATTCTCCAACAACAGTATCTCGGACCTGCCTGGTGTGTTCCTTGTTCTTCATGATGCTCTCTGCGCTTTAAACGGACCTCTGAGACTATCACAGTGCAGGTGCATTTATATGGAGACTTGATTACACACAGGTGTAATCAAGCAATGTGGCAAAAGGTTGCAATGTTCAAGGGGTCAGAATACTTTCGCAAGGCACTGTATCTCTGCCATAATCTTTTTTCTTTTTCTCCACAAATCAGCGCATATACAATTTGAAGCAAACTTTGTGCAGTTTGTAATTTTTAATAACAATTCCATTCTTGTTTACTTGTCACATCGCACGTGTAGTTGGGAAACGTAGTTTGCACACCTGTGAGAGAGAGTTGTCGGCGACTCTTCCTCTTGTTCAGTCATGCAGTGTGAAACCCTCTGTCGCCGATCCATCGGTCAGTGTGAACACAGCAGTGACTGAATGATACCCCAGATAGTCATTCAGTGTGAAAAGAGCAGTGACCCGACGAGTTTGAAAATCGTGCAGTCTGAACTAGGCTTAAATGGATTTCAGTTTAGTCAAAGGTTGGTGGTTGAGCCATAAAACAGATCTTACTACTAGAACAGTGCCCTCTGCTGCTTCACAATTCTTTTAAACAAAAAAATTGGAGAGAAGAAAAAAAACAGAAAAAAAAATGTTCTGATCAGCATGACATTTTTACTAACAGAGGTTCTATTAGTTTTGGGGCTTGGCACAGTTGGTCCCATCCAATAATTCTTCAAGACAGCATTGCTTGTTCTCACTGACAGTAAAAGGTTATGTAACATCTTATGATCCAAAGGAAAACCCACTGTGGCTTGGGATCTGTGTACTATGGAAAACCCTTTGTGCCAATTGTGTTTTAGATGGTGATTGGCTAACTGTTAACATTCTGGCTACAAATACAGCATGTTTTTAGTTTTTTTTTCATAATGTATCAAGTCATGAGTTGAAACTTTAATATTTTGAGGGCATCTTTTTTTAATGAGCTGAATTAGTTCTGGTCAACAGAAGGATTTTGATTGGTTTTCATACAGACCCAAACACCACACCATCTTTTTTTAAATGTGCAGTTCTAGAGGAGTTGGTCCTCCCTATCTTTCACTCTGCTGGGAAGGTTTTCTACTTGATGTTGGAACACCGCTGCAGGGAATTGCTCCCATTTTCAACACGAGCATCAATGATGTTTGACACTGCTTTTTGCATACTATATACAGTAGGGAATTGTGCTTATTCAGATATTTCATACTGACCTAATGCAAAAGATTTTTCTTGAGTTTGAATTCCTGATGCATGATTTCTGTCACATGTTCAAACAATTGAGGAATCTTTCTCTGCTAGCTGTTTGTGAGGATTCAAATGACTTGATGAGTCTATAAATAGAAGCGCTATCTGGATTGTGGATCTCCTTCCAGAGCTTCTGCACCTTCCCTACATGGATAGTGGCAGGAGTCACTGATGAACAGATCTTTTGCAGTATCGTTTTTTTTTGGCTCAATGTTATGACCTTACATCAGTGAGATAACTCCCTGTGATACCAGTGCTAAAACACCTTTGACTTTATCTGCTTTTAAAACAAGTGCTCTATGTTGTGATTTGATTTAAGTTCCAATTAAACTGCAGGAAACCAAATGACACTGATTTGAGCCTCAGTGCAGACTGGGTCATGACTGAAGCAGAGGATAGGTGTTCTATATTTAGCTGTCTGCCCAAAGGACCCATCATCACATGATTTGACATCCTCCACTGTGAAATCAGGCAAAGTCTAAAATAACATGGGGTGGCAATAAAACTGGTTAGATTGATGTTTTTGCTTAGATTCTTTGTGGGGGAAAAAGGATTAGATTTGGGTAACATAAGTGTACAATGTGGAAGTTGTTTTTTTATTTTTTACATTAGTTATTCATACTAATTGGCCTAAATTCAATTAATTAAATTATGGCATATCTTACAGAATCACTACATGATGCCTATATTTATTTTAATTTAAATACTATACTTTTTATTTATTTATTTTTTACCATATTTTAAAAGTGCTAAAAGAGTTATCCATCTTTTCTGCTGTATATTATATTTTGATGCCTGATTTCACTTGAATCATTGTTTCCCAAATGGGTTTGTGATGCCAGTGCTTGAAGTGTTAGTTCACCCAAAAAAGTCTGTCATTAATTACGTACCCTCATCTCGGGTCACCCTCATCAACACCCATAAGACCTTTGTTCATCTTCGGAACACAAATGAAGATATTTTTGTTGAAATCCGATGGCTCAGACAGCCTTCATTGACACCAATGTCATTTCCTCACTCAAGACCCATTAAAGGCACTAAAAGACGTTGTTACAAAGTCCATCTCATTACAGTGATTTTACAGTAATTTTATGAAGCAACGAAAATAGTTTTTGTGCGAAAAAAAACCCAACAACTAAATAACGACTTATATTGTGATGGGCTGATTTCAAAACACATCTTCTTAAAGCCTCGGAGCTTAAAGAATCGGCGTTTATCGAATCAGCGGTTCGGATCATGTGCCAAAGTCACGTGATTTCAGCAGTTTGGCGGTTTGACATGCGATCCAAATCATGAACCGATACGCTGATCCATAATGCTTCATGGCTTCAGAAAGCTGTGTTTTGAAATCGGCCCATCACTCGTTTTTTATTTTTATTTTTTTATTCTCGTCACTTCATAAAATTATTGTAGAATCACTGTAGTGAGATAGACTTTGTAACGACGTCTTGAGTGAGGAAATGACATTGGTGTCAATGAAGGCCTCTCTGAGTCATCGGATTTCAACAAAAATATCTTCATTTCTGTTCAGATGAACAGAAATCTTATGGGTGTCGAATGACATTAGGGTAAGTAATTAATGACAGAATTTTCATTTTTGGGTGAACTAACTAACCCTTTAATAAAATATGTATTATTCCTATTTTGTAAGTTTATTAAATATCGTCTGCTCTCTAGGCTTCTTGCATCCATAACCTTTTCTTTTCCAAATTAGTTTTTGAAAAATGTTGTGTTGTCATGGCTTGATTATCAAAGTTTCTTTATAGTCTGTCATCCACATATTTGATGAAATCTGCAGACTTGCTCAAACAAAACACCTGCTCCATAGCTAGGGTGTGCAACAGATCTAAAGCCTGAAAGATTATGGGGCATTTTTCAGAGATTAGAACCCACAGTCTTGGAAGGGTGAAGTAACGGTGTTTATATGCACAGGCTTTTCTTGGGTGTTTGCGGCTGCAGTGTATCTGCCTGCTGTCTGGCCTGTCTCCTTTCCAGCAGGAAGGACAGACATGATCAAAAGCGAGAGAGGGAGAGTGAACCGTCTCCCCCCTGAAGGTGTGCCTGGTGTCACAGAACTGCCGAGCTGACGCTCCGGTCCCTCTCGTGTCTTTCATCTGCAAGCACTTCTCATCCCCCCACGGCTGCCAGCGAGATGCAGCAGAATAAAGTGCATGCTTTATTGAATATGAAGCCCTTTTGATGGCACGGCCCTTTGGTGACTGATGAGTCTGTGACTGTAGAGGAAATCTGGGTTAGTTATTTTGCCAGCATCACCCATTTCTATACCACTTTCCGCCGTCATTGCTTTCATGGCTTACATTTAAGTGCCTTCAGAAATGTAAGCCATTAACACTCCGGATTGGCCATGCAGAGGTACTGTCATTCTTAAAGTCAAGGCCAGACAAATGTATCTTTCATGCAATGAAGGGTTGGAGCCAGCGTTTCAATTAAAAATAGGCTAACCCCACATCAAAAAAAGCTGTCAACATGTATTAGTGGCTCTTTGTGCAGATAAGAGGGCGTGAGACATCACAGGCTGGATGTCGCCAAAGGATTCAATCTGACAGATTCACAAAACCCTCAGAATATATTTAATGTCATCCATTTTGCTCTATTGTGAGTGCGAGTCTGTGAGTTTTATTTAAAAAAAAATTCTGCATTGATTATGGATTCGATGGTATGACCACAGACTTTCTCTTTGTTTGTGTTCTGATGCTGTTTTCTGGAAAAATAACATTTGAGGCATTGGAACGTTTTGCAAATTCACTGTTGCGCACAAGCTTGTGGTTTTCTTCTGTGATTATATTCCGTCTTTTTTTTTCTTTTTTTTTGCTCCTCAAGGTCCTTAAAATTGTTTCACACTGAGTGCAAGTTTGAAAATAGGTCATTAGGAAGTGAGCAAGACGAGGGAAAGCTGGGAGTGCTGTTAGATCTTCCATTAAATATGCATGAGGGCCATTTATGATGCTGTCAACCTGCTCCATGATCTGAAGTGTGTTCAGACTTCAGACACAGTCATTCTCCTTAATTAGAAGCTTTCTGCTTTCTGCAAAGGTTATGGTGGGTTTGATTTTTAAGCTAAATATGTATGCTAGTTTGTACAGGTTAGTAAGGGGTTTTCTTCTCTATAACTAACTTATTGTTTAGTTTAAATAAATGTTATGGAAATGTTTATTCCAGTTCAGTTTAGGTTTAATAAAAAAAATTGCCCTTATCCATCAAGTAGGAATGTATTCAACTCACGAGTTCTGAAAATAAAATTTGAGATGTTAATAATTGAATACTCTTGCTCTGTGTGCGGTTCCTCAGCAGTGCGTCAGGAGCAGGGGGGATGAACCGAGAGGAAGCCCCTGGCAAGTCTCCTGAGGAGATGTACATCCAGCAGAAGGTGCGGGTGCTGCTCATGCTCAAGAAAATGGGATCAAATGTAAGTGTCAGACCAGTGAGAATAAGACATCTTCTGATCTGCTTTGAACACGTCATGAAATGGCATTCGCTTTTAACATAAGTAATGTGACATTTCTGAGTGAAACTATGTTCTATGAGAAATAATGAGATCAGGACTTGAATGTATCTGTGAGGATTAAAGTACATCATTCTGTCCTGCGCTGATTGATTAATAATTCAAAATAAGTGGATTATTGTTTGGGTATTCATGTTTTCTTTACAATATAGAAACCAGCCATTGTCTTGAACCTGGTGATCATATCATTGTTCATTTAAACTGATTTAGCATATGCCAGTTTAGTACCGTAGTTCTTAACCGGACACTGGATTTTTTTTCACTGGATATGTGAATTTATTTTTTGTCCCCACCCTTACAGCTGACACCAAACGAGGAAGCTTTTCTGCGGAATTATGCAGGCGTGGTGCACAGTCAGATGAGTCAGTTGCCACAACACCCTATTGACCAGGGTAAGTCAACATTTACAGCCTGAACGCAGCAAACCAAAGCGATGACATCACACCTCCACCCTTTACCACTAACACACTTATTACTAAGGTAGCCACTGAAAGGTTAGAAGAGGTACTGTCTTTTCTGATTGTTCAGTTCATTGTTTGAAATGGTGTTGTTAAAATGCCAAAAATGCATTTTGATAAACGTGTGTGTACATATAATAAATGTTCCACAAGGGGGCGCTAGCACAACATAAATATTTCAAGTAGGCAGTTTGAATGGTATTGCAGTTTTTAACTCAGTTTATCTAAAGGTCTAGTGTAAATTACCTTCACTTGGTTGCATCATATGCTATAGTGAGTGGGACTTAATGCTCAGTCTTACTAAAATGCATAACTGAGCACCTTGTCATAGTCCACATGCTCAGTGAAATGTCATGTTTTTGACGGAGAAATGCTAATGTTGTAAATAACATTAACATGCAGTGTTGGGAACGTTACTTAAAAAAAGTAATTAGCTATAGTTACTCACTACTTGTTCCAAAAAGTACCTGAATTACTCTATAATAAAAGTAACTATTTGCGTTACTGTAAAAAAAAAAAAAAAAAAATTGCTATAAGTCATAGAATTCAGATTTTTTTAACCAGTTTTCACAAGTCATTTGAAATGAGTAGAACAGACAAGTGTTTGTACATAACTTTTGATATTTATTGCCAGTGTTGGTCAAGTTACTAAAAAAGTAATACGTTATAGTTACTATTTACTTCTCACAAATAGTAAATTAGTAACTGAGCTGCATCATTATAAAAGTAACTAATTACCAGGAAAAGTAACTACTGTGTGACACATTTTTTTTAAATGTTCAAATATGTAAAATAACTTGGATGCCCCAATATTAAATGTTAAATGAATGAAATGGACACTAAATAGAATAAATTATTATGATAAAACATTGTACACTAAACTAATCAATGTTGCTGTGGGACATTGTGAGAGACACCTATCAAATTCAATACATTATTGTAAATATCAGTGATATAGTGGAACAATAAAACAAAATAGATTGTTTAGAACTGTAATATTTATTGCACAGACACCAACTGGCCATCAAATAAATCTAAAAATAAATGATGCTCCAAAAAAGAAAATAATAATAATAAAAAATGCCTAACTTACATAGCCTAGACTCTTTGCAGTGCACTCTAATATTCTAAAACTGTCACACAACTTCACAACTGGTAGACATACCTTAGCCTGCTTGAAGTATTTTCTTCCTCACAAAAGTAAATAGTTTGACAAGAAGTGCTCTCAAGTCTTTGTATGGGGCTTACCCACTCTTTTGCGGGTATTTTCGCAATGATTATCCAGAAAGAATCCGACTCAACAGCAGCATGTCCTCAACTATATATCTAGATATTATTTTGTTAAATTCTGTCTGGGTGATAAGAGTTTGTGGTGGAGAGAAACCTAGTTTTGGTTGCTTTAATGTTGTGACTCTGTCTCCTCCTTTGGCAGCGGAGCTCACGTTTTCATTTGTGTTCACTGACGTGGAGAGACTCTTCTTGGGCATAATTTGCATCTTACATAAACATTCTTACCTTTCACCTCGACGAGGGAGAAGTAGTACATGCTTCCAGTTTGCGAAAGCTACCTTTGAAGTCATTGCACATGCCATCACTCTGACTCCTGGTCGCTGGCCGCATGCGCGCGCGTGTGTGTGTCTACCTAGGCCAATCATGAATCATCATCAGTTGTGGTTGTCTCCCACCCACCTATCATAATCAGTTATGTGTACAACACCCACCTCCCAACACGTGTACACACAGCTGCATGTCCGCTGACAGAGTGCGCGCCTGTTCGGATGAAAACCGCTTCAGTGAGCTCAATTATAGTAACGCCACATTTTATTCTCAGTAATGGTAACGGGGGAAACAGTAATTTGTTTGATTACTCGTTACTGAAAAAATTAACGCCGTTTATCTATAACGCCGTTATTCCCAATGTATAAAAGAGTGGAACACACATTTTGTTTTCATTAAATATACATATAAAGTGCTCTTTTTTTGGAAGGATCTTTATAAATAATGCAGTAGCCGAAGAAAGATGGATATAGTTGTGTACTGTACTTCAGGGATTTTTCTTGCCCAAAATCCACTTGAGCAGATCTGTGTGTGTGTTTGCTCCAACATTAAAAATGTTCCATCGCTAATGAGTGGTTTTTAAAGGGTAAGTTCACCCAAAAATGAAATGAATGTCATTAATGACTCAGCCTAATGTCGTTCCACACACTCAGTTCATCTTCAGAACGCAGTTTAAGATATTTTATATTTAGTCCGACAGCATATCTTAAGTGTATGCACACTATACTGTCCATGTCCAGAAAGGGAACAAAAACAAAATCAAAGTAGTCCATATGAGACATCAGTTAGTTCATTAGAATCTCTTGATTATCGAAAATAAATTTTGGTCCAAAAATAACAAAAACTACGACTTTATTCAGCATTGTCTTCTCTTCCGCGTTTGTTTTCAAACCTCAAATAAAGATTCAAATGATCATAAATCAGCAGATTGATTCATGATTTTGATCGCGTGTCAAACTGCTGAAATCAGTGACATTGATGATGTTTTTATTCCCTTTCTGGACATGGACAGTATAGTGTGCATACACTTAGATACGCTGTCAGACTAAATATAAAATATCTTAAACTGTGTTCCGAAGATGAACGGAGGTCTTGCGGGTGTGGAACGACATTAGGGTGAGTCATTAATGACATCAATTTCCTTTTTGGGTGAACTAACCCTTTAAGATGTTGTGATGTAATGTTGTTTATAAAATCAGAAATGGAAACGGTAGTCCTAAGATGAAAGTGATCTCTGTCTATCAAGTGCAGTTTAATGAGGCAGAAATGAAAGGAATTTAATGAACAACCCACAATGAAGAACAATAACCTTTGTTTAATGCACAGACGAGGGCCATCAGGAATATGTTAGGGGAGATAAGCCAAGATAAGTCTGTTTCTATTAGGAGAAACTGACATCTCATTTTCTGGGATAGGATCTTTTTCTATGAACCTTTAAATAAAGCCTGAGCTAAAAGTGTTTGAGGTCTGTTGAGGTGAATTGAAATGGGTTTAGTAGTAGTAGTCACTTATTTTAGTTCAAATAAAATGGTTAATGTAGGATCACAATGCAGCTATCTGAGGATTTAGCTAATAAACCTTATTCTATTTTTAGCAGGAAAGAAGGCAAGGGTATGAAATGTAGACATTCATTTCTTCAGTGGGTTGCACTATTATTTATTATAACTATACGTTTTCGGATTGTAATGCTGACGACAAAAAAACTCTGGATAACATGAGCTGTGGAAAATTATACAGCTTTTTACAGCGGATGCCATTGAAAACACAACTATCCTTCACAGCCTTGCTTTCATACCTGTCATGACGCTGTTCTGAATACGTTTTTTGTAATATCAGTGCAAATGTATGGCACTTAACTCTACACACGCTAATGCTTTCTTTTTCACATCAGGCAAAATAGTGCCGCATCTCAGGGGAATATACCACAGTTTGATTAATTATTTACGTATCCAGCATTCTCAGAGGAGCCTGTGTTTGCATCCAACACCTTGGAAAGTGAGTCAACCTGTGACTAGTATAGCTTTGCAGATCTAGCTTAATTTGCTTCTCATAATGTTTACAAAAAAAGATGCTATATGGCTTTATATTTACAAGTATGAATGATGTGTAAGCCTCTCAGATTTCTGGGATAAATTAAAGGGCTGCTGTCTGTACAGTTAGTAAAAACTGTATAAGGATGGGAGTTCATTTGTGTTGGGCACAGTAACATGTCTGTGTGCAGACGAACACAACTGAATATACTCTGTCTATAGACACAGACCACTGAGACTGACCATTACACTTTCTCAATGGCTATTGTTCTCGCATGTGAATAAACACTTCTGTGTTGAATTCTCTTTTTGAGAGGGAAATTGCATGATCATGCTATTCTGAATGCAGTCAGTCAGTTTTGATCTCAGTATTTTTCCCAAGTGGGCCAGGTTTAATTGATTTATCTGACCGTGAAAGTGGGATCCACACCATGTATAACACAAATACTTGGGGATGGGCTCTTGACTACCCAGAACACCTTAGCAACCTAATAGCAACAGCCAAGACCCTAAGCATTGCGATAGTGAGTTTTGCACATGCTAACACAACTCTGATTTTCTAAAGTTGTGTACAAATCTGGTAGGTTTACTCCTTCAGATGCTCCAAACCTGCCACTTTTTCTGTTTACTAGTCTTAAGGATTAAAAAAATTTGCATTTGGGACCATCTAATTGGCTAATTACCATAGATAGATGCATATTCAATATTTTGTAATGCAATTTTAATCTCATCTAAGGCCTTGAAGTTTAGACGATGAAACTGGATGTTGGTGTCTGGGGGAGGATGATGGGCGTTAGAGAACTTTAAGAGTTCATGCAGCTCAAAGCTTCATACCATGCCAAACAGACTCATTAACAGGCCTGAAGAAATAGATGAGGCTGAGATGAAATGATCAGGCAACTCTATTTATACAATAATTATGCAAATGTGTGCATTTTTCCTGTTTGTGCTCCAAAAAAAAAGTGTGTGTGTGTGTATATGTGTGTGTGTGTGTGTGTGTGTGTGTGTGTGTATATGTATATATATATATATATATATATATATATATATATATATATACATACATACATACATACATACACACATATATATATATATACATATATATATATATATATATATATATATATATATATATATATATATATATATATATATATATATATATATATATATATATATATATAATATAAATTGTTTTGATCTAAAAGAAATGGCAGGTCGTGAGTGGCAGGCCTGTCTCTTATTGATTCTCATCATTGGCTGAAAGCCATCAATGAGAAGGAGAGAGAGCCTACCGCCCCTTTAGTGCATGCTTTGGGAACTGAACAACAGAACGACTACAGTAGACAGTTTCCATGGCGATGGAATTGAGTGTCGAGCGGGTTGGACAAGGGCTTTCGTGGTGGTGTGAGTGAGGGAGTGGAGCAGGCTTCATTAAAGGACCTTCAGTCAAGCCGGATTGTTAATTACAGACGGATGGTGTGAGAACATCACACTCACTCTTTTGGTCCTGTCTGTGTGACACTGCATTTAAAAGCATGCTGCTCTTTTACGTCCTCCTTCACAAGCTTTTATTGTTTTTGTTGTGTAAGTGCCTGCCCTTTTAAAGATGAGTTCAAAGCTATGCATTAGTTAGTTGTGTATTATCCATCTTTTAGACTGACGCAGCCGAGTCAACAGTCTTTTGTCTTGTGTCTACTGGTATAATCCTCAGACAGTATAATCCCAGACTGCACTCAATGAGTGGAAGGATGCGTTCTTATGAGCCTTTATCACTAAACCAATGAGAGATTGCCCAAAACACATTTCATAGTGTGTGCAAACTGCAAGCCATTTTTAATTTTATAAATAGATTTGATGGTTTGAATTAATTACGTTTTGCTACATGGCTGAAATTAAAGAGGGTAAAAAAACCTCACATTATTAATTTCCTTTCGGGCTCTGGTATTTTAAGCCTAGCCATTTTTGTTCATTGTAACTGCAATTGATTTGTTTGCCAGCTGTGAAAGTGTTTTTAGGTTGTCCACTAGCACCGCATCATAATGCAGTAGATGTTATTAAAGGGATAGTTCACCCAAAAATGAAAACTTGACGTTTATCTGCTTACCCCCAGGGCATCCAAGATGAAAATAAAATGAAGATTTTTAACTCCAACCGTGGCTCGTATAATGCATGTCAATGTATTTCTATGAGAGTAAAAAACACACAGACATACTGATCCATATTAAACCTTGGCTTGTGGCAACACATTGATGTCTTAAGACATGAAGCGATCAGTTTCTGTAAGAAACCCAACAGTATTTGTTATTTTTTTACCTCATATCAGACGAATCTTATCTAGTATTCCCCAGCGCCATTATATCTCTTGAAGAGGGTAAAAAAAAAACCTGTCATATATAGACAGTTTTTTTTACCTTCTTCAACAGAACTAATGGCACTATTATATACACCTATTATACATTATACGCGCTATTATATGAGTGTATGTGTGTATATATACACACACACATACACTCACCTAAAGGATTATTAGGAACACCTGTTCAATTTCTCATTAATGCAATTATCTAATCAACCAATCACATGGCAGTTGCTTTAATGCATTTAGGGGTGTGGTCCTGGTCAAGCCAATCTCCTGAACTCCAAACTGAATGTCAGAATGGGAAAGAAAGGTGATTTAAGCAATTTTGAGCGTGACCTGTTTGTTGATGCCAGATGAGCCGGTCTGAGTATTTCACAATCTGCTCAGTTACTGGGATTTTCACGCATAACCATTTCAAAGAATGGTGTGAAAAGGAAAAAACATCCAGTATGCAGCTGTCCTATGTGCGAAAATGCCTTGTTGATGCTAAAGGTCAGAGGAGAATGGGCCGACTGATTTAAGCTGATAGAAGAGCACCTTTGACTGAAATAACCACTCGTTAACAACCGAGGTATGCAGCAAAGCATTTGTGAAGCCACAACACGCACAACCTTGAGGCGGATGGGCTACAACAGCAGAAAGCCCCACCGGGTACCACTCATCTCCACTACAAATAAGAGGCTACAATTTGCACAAGCTCCCCAAAATTGCCACGGCTTAGCTGAGCATTGTTTCTGACCATGTCCATCCCTTTATGACCACCATGTACCCATCCTCTGATGGCTACTTCCAGCAGGAAAATGCACCATGTCACAAAGCTCGAATCATTTCAAATTTGTTTCTTGAACATGAAAATGAGTTCACTGTACTAAAATGGCCCCCACAGTCGCCAGATCTCAACCCAATAGAGCATCTTTGTGATGTGGTGGAATGGGAGTATCGTGCCCTGGATGTGCATCCCACAAATCTCCATCAACTGCAAGATGCTATCCTATCAATATGGGCCAACATTTCTAAAGAATGCTTTCAGCACCTTTTTAAATCAATGCCACGTAGAATTAAGCCAGTTCTGAAGGCTCTTCAATTTTTTACTCTCATAGAAATGCACCCAATTGACATGCATTATTATTGACATAAAAGCAACGGCGGTTGGAGTTAAAAATCTTAATTTGTGTTCTACTGAAGAAACAAACACACCTACATCTTGGACGCCCTGGGGGTAAGCAGATAAAAATCAAATTTTCATTTTTGGGTGAACTATCCCTTTAAACAGCCCTGCTGCCATCCTGCTGTTCACATCATTATCCTCTTCTGCTGTAGCAGATTGTGACCCGTTTCTAATTGCAGTAGTAAGGGTTTAAATGTCTACTTCCCCCGATAAGCAAATTAATGAGCCGCAGAGCCTGCTTTAAAGAAATTTCACTTGTAAGTGGAACCAGGAAAGTAACAGAGAAAAATGTATTTGATTTATTAAATAATATATTACTTAATGTCTGTTAATGATTAAATGGCTACAAACCCTAATCCTACTCTTACCCAATAAGTATATGTTGTTGATTAATATTACTCAGTACTTAAATATACTGTATAACTACACTGTAACAATGATACCTTAAAATAAAGGCGTGCAATTATGCTACTGAGTAATATTAATTAACATGTATTTATAAGTGTAAGGGACTGGTTTAGGTTAGTTTCATGTAATGATGGATAATTTACTACAGTAAATACATGTAACATTTGTAATAAGGACACTGTAAAATAAAGTGTTGGGGGATTATAGTTAAACCACATAAACATGACCTTTGACACAGTTGTCTGTCTTGTCTCATCCAGCTATCATGAGAGGACCAGAATAAAGTAAAGAACAAACTGGCAACTCTTTCTACAAGATAAAATTATTGATTCATTTGGTTATAAGCAAATTATTTAATTAAAAAACAAGTACATATGTATTCTCTGGAAGCCAGGCTTAATGAGTAAACCCTGTTACTGGATTCCTGACATGAGTTAGACCCTCAGTCGTCTCTCAGATTCCAAATATAGACATTGGCTGTTACATTACATAAATACCTGAATAGATATACTGGTTTAAAAAACAGTATACATACAGTATATATGTATGAATGTCACTTAAGTAAATCAGTCTAATTGACGATTATCCCCCCAGCTACATCTCAAGCACTGAAAGGGGAAAAAAACTTTAGAGAAATAGCTGGGATTGTGACTCAACTTTTGGCTAGCTTGAGTTATAGTACGGTAGATGTAAAAGTGTCTTGCGTGATCTGCACAGAAGGGTGCGGGGGTGTATGTGTGGTTGTGTGTCAGTCCCACACACTCACTGCTCATGATCTATCACTGCTGGCCATGTTTAACCACATTTCCTGAAATGGCCAGTAATACCTGCTATCTGAATGCCATATCCTTGAATCATGGGTGCCCTGTCTGGTGTCATTATTATATTACCATTATCAGATGATTCATAGGTGACAGACTTACTATAGCTGTTAAACAGGGAAGATTAAGGAAATCATATCTCTAATCATACAGTGGCTTTGAGGGTCTTTGATTAAAGGTGTCATGAACTGGCGTTTTTTTTGTTTGTTTTTTTTAATACTGTTGTATTAATACTGAAAAAAACATCATAACTAATAAGTAATAGGCTATTTTCTACAGTGGTTTTGAGGCTCTCTCCTGAACGCTGAGTTTTGATAGACGTGCCGCACTGGATACTTAGAAGTAAACGCCCATATTATATGCATATTTAATGAGCTTCAGCTCACCTGTCAATTCAGTTCACATGAGAGAGGGATTGCCTTGAAAGCGGCAACCGGAATACCGTTAAATCGTACCGTTAAAAATCCCAGGATGTCCTTCGATAAAGAATAGGGGTGTAACCCTGGCATCCTGGCCAAATTTGCCCATTGGCTCCTGTCCATCATGGCCTCCTAATAATCCCCAAATAATGATTGGTTTAATCACTAGGTCTCCTCTCCACCAATCAGCTGATGTGTGGTGAGCATTCTGGCGCAATATGGCTGCCGCCGCATCATCCAGGTGGTGCTGCACATTGGTGATGGTTGAGGAGATTCCCCCTTCTATGTAAAGCACTTTAAGTGCCTAGAAAAGCGCTATATAAATTTAACAAATTATTATTATTATTACTTTTAGTGTTTGTTATTATTTTTATTTTTAGTGAACTCTTACTTTTATTATTATTTTATAGTGTTTAAGTATTTTTCTTTTACACTGAGACAAACCTCACCATGAAACAGCTTTTATTTATTGATGTTGTTGTTATTATTATATAAAATTCATATTATTGTATGAATTTTGGCAGTTTATTTTTCAAGGCAACAGCATTTTGGAGGCATGAAAACGCAAGGTTTCAAAAACAATGCCTTTGTCTTAGCCTGACCCACATCAAGATGTTTGGTCTGGAAACTCACCATTGGCAGGGCTCAATCCGAGGGGTGGGATAAACGGTTGTCTTTCAAACTCCCTCTGCACACAATAGGATAGTGCTACAACCAACCAGAGCAACGTGAAGCGGAGCTCGTTGATAGATTAAACATTCGCCGTATCCGGTCGGCAAAACTCTGAGCACATCATGTCTTTTTCAGAATGACTTCAGTGCCGTTCTTTTCTCAGAGAAAAGCTTAACTCCAAGTCTTCCAGAGTCTCGGTCAAAGCCGATTCGAAAGACCGCCGTTCTTCTGTGTTCGCCAGCTTCTGTGTTTACTTGTAGGACGCAAGTGCAACTCTGCCGTCACTGTTATTCCACGCCCACCGACTCTATACATGGGATTGGCCTGACCAGAGGTTGGTTTTTACAGCTCGGGAGGTATTGAGAGTTGCTAAACGACCCTCGCGGCAGATTAGATTTGCTGCCGCTAGGGTGAGTCTAGATTTCTAGGCTACCTTTGTATCCATGTAAAACAACAATATGGTGATATCATGTACATACTAACTACATGTTCGCAGGTGTGACAAAGTGACATCACCAACTACTGGCATGCATAATACAGTCTAATGAATTTGTTTGCACCTTTACAGTTAAATAATCACACTTTATAGTGGCTTATTGTCACGACAGCCAGTGAAAAATGGCAAGCGTTTCCCTGGTTAGCACCTGCTTTTGTACAGGAGGTTTAGAAATGTGGAGAAATCAAGAGTAGAATGGCATTTTGTTAAAAAAAAAAAGTCATTTTGTGAGCTCAATCTAATCCAAGTGCTAATGTAGCGTCACAATGAATTACTAGCTAAATAACGGCTCATGGTGAAACCGCCATTGCAAGAGATGCAATGAAGCCCCACGCTGAGAAAATGATCACTTCAGTATCATAAACCACGGGTGTCTGGTGATATGGTTATGGATTACGGTGAGTATATTCCTCCAGGATTGTGGTTGGAGGTTAAACAGGGCAGTATTGGAGAGATGCAGTGATATGGGGAGGCAGACAGCTGCTGTTTGTTCATAGGTGTTTGCTGCCTGCCGGACTGTGATGCAATCTGATTTTGAGCTGTTGCTAGGCGACGGCTCCTTAGGGTTCTGACGTCTGCGGCGCGTTGGCATGTGCTCCTGTGACACAGCCAGCGTGCGTCGCAGGGAGTGGCGCGATCATAACGAAGGCAGGCGGAAGATGCAAAGGGACATTTTCTTCCACGGCCTCTTCATCCTCCCTTCCGCTTAAACGCTCTTTGAGGATTTTGAGCGCAGACTGTCAGTTGTTATAAAGCTTCGTCCCTGTCTTTGCCCCCTCCTCATCATGATCGGGCCGTTACGCAAGCATTACACAACACTAAGATGATACAGGATCAAAGACATGCCGTTGACGGTTTAGTAGTTGCAATACTCGGCATCAGTCTCATTATCATCATCACAGTTTGGTTTGCATCATGATAAGTGGAGTCTTTACACTTTACTCTTTTTTTTGAGGGGATGTGTTCATTAGGATGTACATTTTTTTCTTATATTCCAGATTTTGAAGACATTTCCCCTAACAAGTATAAGCACTGATTCTATGATGCTATCAAAACATTGCTTTTTTATTAAGATTTTTTTGTTTTGTTCTGCTGTAAGCTAAAGCATCAGGAAGACTGAAATAATACGCACTTTCAGTAGAATCAGTCGGCATGCAGCCTGTGAACAGAGTGTGAACCTTCAGTGTTTTCAGTAAGGTGCTAACACACTCAGCTGAAACTGTCTGAAACTAAAGAGTATCTTCAGTTGAGTGTTAAAGGCCAACAACCACGATAAAAAAGACTTATAATTTGTCTTGTAGATTGCCTAGTTGTCTAGATTTTCAGTACAATATTTTTTGTATGTTTTTTAGTATAGATTAGTTTGATAAAATATCCTAATATTGCCAAGGATATTCAAAGTAAAGAACATTACCAAAATACACAGACCTTCCGTAAGGTAAATGGCACCTTTGATGTTGAATGCGTTCTGCTTTATAAGAAGTCCTGGAGAATAAATCTGGTAATTTTACATTAAGGCAGTGGAGTGTCTGATTTGTGGGCTAGAAGTAGATGAAAGGCAGAGGAAATGACCATGCCGACGTTCTGCTTTCGGCTTATTAAGCTTCAGATAGTTCAGTCAAAATACTACTTTTCTTTCAAATAAGTTTAAAATAAATAAAAATTGTCCATTGCCAAACATATGATATTGGACTACATCGGCCCGTTCCGTGCCGCGAACTGCCTTTGACCTTGAGACGTCCACCTGACCTAAAATAATCTGGCCAGAGCTAAAGTTTTGCTGTTTATTTACAACTGTTTACACTGTTTGTGGTGTTGTTATTAATCCGTGTTCATCTAGGGACAGCCGGACCTAGAAATCCTGTTTACCTGGTTTGCAGGGGTTTGTTTTCTCCATCCCCGGGCGGGATCGTTAATTCAGGATTGGAATTGATTAGAGCCTTCCCTCGCTGAGAGCCCGAACCTGACTGAAATCACAAACACTCTCACTGCTTCTTTAAATGCCCCGCAGTCTTCCCGCAATCCGCTGGTGACATTTTCATGTCTTTAGAGGACATCTCTTGCAGTGTTTGTTTTGGCTCTTTACTCTTAGAGTCCGTATTTCAGATACGGCTAGTATTAGATTTGGTTTATAGAGGCTTTTAGCTGCATTTCTTATCAGTGTGGCACAGAAAATCCTAAGCAGTGGTTGGTAATGTGGGTGTTGTGTGTCTCATGCCACATGCTACACAAACAGATGCTGATTTGACCTTGACGTTAAACTGTTTATGTGAGAACAAACTGAGGTCTATGTATCTGCTCTGTATTCACAATGAATATGATCTAATTTGACTCTTATGAATGGACTCATTATTATATACTGTATGAACATCCCTCCCCACAGTTCTCCAGGGCAGAAGTCAGGGCATCTGGGGTATGAATGTGGGAAATATTGATTTTGGGGTCAGTGCTGTTAAAAGAAGGCTCATCATTCTGTACAACAGACTTCAGATACCTTGTCACTGTTAGAAATAATACTAACATTCTCAAAGACTTTATATAAAGGAAAACAGTGCTCTCCGATTACTTGTGAATGGGAGAAAGTGCAACGACAAATATGGCGAATTAGCCCCGCCTTCTAAATGAAGGAACCAATCGTTTTTTTTTTTTTAAAGTTATCGCATCACTGCTGCTGTTAGAAGCTTTGACTGCTATAGAAACAGGCAGTGTTCTGAGACTTGCATTTAGAATCGTGCATACGCATTAGTGTTTTTATCATGTTTCAAGCGTTTAGAAACCAAATTTATGATACAGTTGTCAGATTTCATTGGTGATTTCAAATATGAAATTTAATCGTAAGCTTGGCGAACAGTTTTGGAGAATTTAATGTTACTCCATTCAAAGAGATAGGAGCTGCACTTAAATGCCTGAGAGGCATTTCAAAGATGGCCGCTGACTGAAATGTGTTGTCTTAAAGCATTGGTTCTCAAACTCCCACACTATTTCACCTTTTGTGTGTCTCCCTCATCAGACACCAAATTTAAATCTTGCAGATTCTACTAATAGGCTGATAAATTGAATCAGATGTGTTAGGTGAGGGAGACATGCAAAACGAGCAGTGGTGAGGGGTCTCCAGGACAGGTTTGAGAACCAGTGTCTTAAAGGGATTTTCTGTACTGAATACATCACCCACAAAACATTGGCCAAAAAAAGCACACGGGTATGGTTTTCCACTAGCCTGACGTGGTCATACTCAATTCTAGTCAGAATATGAGTCTGATACTGCTCCATTGGGCTGTGATTATGGGGCGTGTTTCAACCGAACCAGGAAAGACCTCAATTGGATAGACCTACAACCAATCAGAGCAGCGAAGGGACGCATTGTCAAATGTCCTGTGATGCCAAGTCCGCGTTTTTTCCTCGGGTTCTTTTCTATGTCTGCGGGTTGAAGCGACTATTATGTGATATATAGACCCATGAGTGCGAATTTTAGCAGGCAACCTTGCCAAAATAACACATTTTACCCCCCAAATGCCATTTTTTCACTGGAGAACCCCCCTAGTAGTTGCCGCGTTTTGTTGTAAAAACTTGGCAACCCTGTCTGCACACGCGCTGAAATCAGTCTGGAACACACGATCTTTGCCAGTGTTGTAAAATAATTTAATGATACACAGAGTACTTACCCAACATGATCATCATTTCTGAGGGAAATTGTGAAGGTGAATGCATATACAAACAAGCTCTCCGTTTAGGATTCGTAAAAATATAATCCAAGCCCCTTTGATGACGTGCATGATTACGTTACTGTTGATCATCTGTCCATCATCGTCTAAAGCCCGCCCTGATGATTTCATTGGTCCGAACAGTTTCTGTTCCGGGATAATTACTCCTCTATGGAGCAAGGCCAGACCGAACTGCCCGACCTAAAAAAATTGTGGGCGGGGCTAAGTTCGGCTGGCATCCAGGCTAGTTTTCCACAATACATTTATGCATTTGGTAGCCGCTTTTATCACATTCAAGATATACTTTTTTTCCAGGGCTTTTTAAGGTAAACATCTTTATCTCAATATTTAATTAGATTTTATTAGAACTTTTAAGAAAAATATCAGATTTTAGAAATGTGGAACTTGTAGAATTGAGTAACCAACATTTGTGTTACACTGTACTGTTCTAAATGTTTACTGTTGCATATTTTGTTGCCAGTTTTAAATACTATTTAAAGAAATAGTATGCAGTATTTAGTCTTTTCTGCGCTGTATGCCTCCATTCGAAACATAGCCCTAGATTGCTTTTGGAATGTAAGGCATTGTCTGAGTTTAATTACACAGCACACAGCCCGTTTGCTCTTCAGCCATTATAATGATATTTGTTCCCATTGGACGAGCTCATGTAATTTGCTCTGTTGTGAAGATTACATTTTCCCTGGCTAATAAAGCTGTTAGGATAATGTCTGGAGAGTGGCTGTATGCAGTTATATGTGCAAATAGTCGTCTTCTTACAGCATTACGCATTTCATTTTGGACTGGAATTTCGTTATATAGTCTTACTTTATTTAGAAAGTAGATTTGCTTTCATTTTGTAAATCTGTCATATAATCTGTAAATATGGAAGTCATCTAATGCAAATCATATCCCTCGTGTTGATTGTGTTGTCCTTTTCCCAGGAGCTGAAGACGTGGTGATGGCCTTCTCAAGATCAGAGACCGAGGACAGGAGACAGTGACCTCTCGCCATGCCAAGTCACTACAGCTGAACACAACACAACACTGTTGACTGATGGAGAGGGCGGAGCCTGAGACGGGAGAGGTGAGAGGGGCGGGGCTCTGCTGCATGCCAGTTGCCCCACTTCCCTTCTCTTCCCCCTCACACTAACTGTTACACTATCGGGCCCTGCGGCCGCACTACCTGGTGACTTACAGCAAACCAGTCAGAAAGAGTCCTGGCGGGTAAATATTTGATTTGGGTTTAAGTTTTTTTTGTTTTTTGCCATCATGTTTCCATAAAAGTGGCGTTTTATATTTGTTCCCATGAGAGACTTAATGGACCAAGAGCTTCATTTGTCTGGTCAAACTACGAAAAAATATAAATCGCCTTATGGGTTGTTGTTATTACAGACAATTTTCTTTTTTGTGTGTGTGTGTATGTAGTTTCTTGTTTTACTGTCTACAGGATCATGCAGGTAGATTTTCTTTGTTTGTTTACTTTATTTTTTCAGGGTTTTTGATTGTTTTGTAATTGTTCGCATTATAATTTCATCCAAATAACATTCATGTTGTTGTGGAGGATACCGAGGCCCATACACAAGCACACACTCACAGAACGATGTACACGAATTACCTGACGTTTCATGATCTGTTTTTTCGATGTTTGGATTAATGTGAAATTTCATAGATTTTTTTGTACAGAACGTGAGAAAAAAGTAGAAAAGTGAACGAGTTGTGCCAACTGTGTTTTTATGTAAAATATTTCTAAAGGTATCTAATGAATGTCTTAGGTCCTTATTTATTTTTTCAATGTCTTAAAATGTAGACAAACACAAACCCCTTTTAAACCTCAATTCTGATTTGTGACCGCATGTTTTTAATACGAATGATTTTAGAAACCTTAATAACCACAAATTTACACGTCAAGTGGAAATCTCAGCCTTAAGCGCCGTAACGGGATGTGCCGTGCTCAGACAGGAGTATGCGGCACTGTATATTTGACTGTCTGATTCAGTGGTGCTAGTGAAACACGTTTTTAGTTAATCTAATTGAAGTCAAAGATGAACATGAGCTTGTGTTAATTCAGAGGATGCTAAATGTCCCACGATAACATCACTAAAAACCAAATTTTTCAATTTGATTTAGATTTTGCCTCTGACCTTTTTGGTAACATTGTTTCATGTTCAGTATTTAATGCGTATTCATGTTTTGTTAACTTGCTTCACATAATTAATTGTATCTTAGTGTTTTGAAATGACGCATGCCTGCATTGTGGTCTACGGTGTATATGTTCAAGTAGCTCTGTAATGGTCACAAGAGCCTCAATGTACACCTCTTTTTAATCTGTGGATGTAAGTCCTTTTATGGAAATGGCTTTTATAGTTCTCGCTTGTATCAGCAATAAGTATTTGATTGAATGTGTTCAGTCATCAAGGCTACTTATCCATGTGACAGCCGCATTATCTCCCCAATGACAGGAACGTGCATCTGGTTGCTTTTAACTGTAAAACCTTTTTTGTCTATGCATTGTTTCATAACATCATACAACCGTGTCTTACATGCACTCGTTCCAGGTTGGGTTTGTTGCCTTTCAGCTTTGCATCCATATGAGTGTCACTCTTGTTTCTTTTTTAAATCATTGACTTCATTGCATGTTGTCCCTACTCGCTTGAGCTGTTAAACTATTTAATGTGAATTGTTTTTTTTTGTTTGTTTTTATTGTTTTAAAATTTAATTGAATGGGTTTTTTTTTTTTTTGTTTTTTTTTGCCGTATGGCCATCGACCTCGTCCCTTGACTTAAATGCGTCCAAAATCTATACCAACTGAACCATTAAAGAAGTTGAAAACTGTCTGTTGTGTTGATTGTTTTTGCTTCCAGTGTGATTTATTCAGAAATCATGAGGTATGAAAAACTGAGGCGTGTTTCGACCCTTCTGTCTGCGAGATAAGAACTAAGCTGGAGGAAGATCTCATAATAAGGGCATATTTTGCTCTACTTTAAAGGGTTACTTCAGCGATTAGCATATGGCTTTGTATCAGTAGAAACCCTGGGGTATATTTAAATGATCGTTTTTAATTGTAGTGTCTGTTCTCTAACTGAACTGATTTTATGAAAATGAACACGGTCATGGTGGGAAAGTGACAGTGATCCAGTAGCGGTGGCTTTGGGAGTGGCCTCATAGGGCAGCAAAGCATTCTGGGAATTGTTGTCTTTCATCCCCATGAGACAAAAATACATTTTCTGTCTTTTCTCAGTCTAGAAAGCACCAAATTAAAAAAATAATTTCACATTTCTACTACATTAATGACCCAGTTTAAATACAGATTCATCTCCCCAGCGCTGAAGTACCCCTTTAATGAAAGTCTCTGGAATCTGCTTTGGGATCTGATAACAGTACAAGACAGACATAAGCAAGGACAACAGTTTACGGATAAGCAACAAAAACATGTGTAAATACACATGCAGATTGTTATGCAATTTGATTGTAACTTGAAATAAAACACAAATAGATCTGCTGAATTAAACCTGTGGTGCATAATGTCCAGTAAATAAAAGTTAATATTAACTATTGTAATACAAAAAATTGCAATTATTTATTTGATTACTGAGTGCACTAATTCAATCCCACATTGCACGGGAATAAGGCATGTACAGCTGATGTATGCTCTACGGCTGTCCGACTTCACACACTCGCTTTCATTCACTCCTTCAAGTGAACTGTATTAGAGGACTAAAGTAGGGATGGTGATTAAAGGTTTAGGGGGCCATTTCGATTTCGGCCTTAGTTCAAAAGAAGACAAAAAAAAATTGTGAGCAGGACAGCTATATTGAGGTATCCAGGGTAATGCCAGCACATAGGACGAACCACATCCAACAGGAGTTACTGTTGACGCAAGAGGAAGCTGTCTGAAAGGGATGTCCAGTTCAGCTACTAACCCGGATTGTATTCAAAAATCATCAAGCATGTATTGTTCTCTGAGGAGTCCATATTCACTGTCTTTCCCCCGTCCAGGAGAGTTACAGTGTATAGAATCCCCAAAGGAGGTGTAAAACCCGAACTGTTGTGTGCCCAGAGTGAAGCATGGTGGTGGATCAGTGGTGGGTGGTTTAAGCTGCAATATCATGGCATTCCCTACTGTGCTTGATGTGTCAATGCCAAAGACTGCTGAACCGTTCTGGAGGAGCATGTGAACCCGATGGCTCAAACATTGCACCCTGAAGGGGGTGCCCTGCATCAGAATTCACCAATACACACAGCAAGACTTGTGACAGAATAGGTTGACAAACATAAAATTGAAGTTTAATAGAGGGGAAAACTAAGATTGGGAATCTTGTTTCAGAGTAAAAATAGACATTTGTGATCTGCCATTACAGTGAATTTGTCCTTGAGTACATGCACTAACTATTGTATTTTGGTACAGTATACAGGCTGCTGCTAACTGCAGATTGTGGTCTGTTTCCCCATTCTGATTACATGGATTCCCCATATAATAACCAACATCTGTTCAGTGTACTTCTCTAGCCATCTTCCACAGATGGTCAAATCCTGTGATTTAGAGGAGGCTGGCTGTGGGAATGAAGCGCCAGCTGTTGAGGAATTTAAATGGGTATGCATCATCCTAAATTGGATAACCATTTTCAGAGCATGACACTGATACACAGCTCCATCACCTGACTAGATGAATGTGTTCCCATCCCAGATCCATTAGACGCAAAATGTTTTACCCCTCGGCCCCTTTCCCTCTGCCTGAAACTGTACGTGCATCTCAGATCTGTAAAATATGAACCCCTAAAACATAACTTGTCTTTTCTTGAATATTTATGTCTGTTTTGAAAGATGGCTTGGTTTGAATGCTGTATGCTCGGAATGGGGCCCAGTCTTTTGGATGATTTGAAAAGCTGTCCTGATACTGTCTGGTGAGATATGAGTGCACAATACTGTCTATAACCATGCATCTTTGAACGTTTTAAATAACTTAGGAGAAGTTATCTGAGAAACTGACAAAAGGAAACCCATAAGCAGTGTTGGATGTACTAGTAAACAAATAGGCAAGCATCATGATAAAATCCAAAGGTATGGTAAATTTATGTTCTATAACTTTATAAGTAAAAACTAATTCGCTAGCTTACATTTAAATGTATTTAACTATGCTTACCTTTTATTTTATTCTTTGCTTTATAGTCCATTATTATGTCCATTCACAAATGAGAGTTTAAAAAGTATATGTACTCGAGGTATTAATCGAGGACCATATTACTTCCGGTTCGTGGCTCGTTTTGAGTCGGATCCTTGAATCAAGTGAATCATCAATGCTATTTGTGAATAGTGAACCGGTTCATTGAAAAGTATCGATTCAAAAGAACAATTTGTTCACTACCATGTCTCGATATCTTCACTTCCCAATAACGATGAACTGCGCGATTATATTAAATGTTTTGAAGTAAAAAGTAAGATATGATATGCTGAGAATGTAAAAGTAAATCTGTAAAGATACAAACATTTGTAAAAATCTACTTAAAGGGATAGTTCAAATATTTCAAAAATAGGGATAGGTCACCCAAACATGACCATTGAATATACCATAGTAGCCTACTTATTCCTCCAGTAACCCCATCATAAAGGTAAATAAATGGCATAATTTAATAAATCGTATGCAGTTGAAACTAAGTTGCAATCGCCAGAGGTTTAAATAAAAGTGTTTATCTATTGAAAAACATTATCATGAAAACTTAGGCTTAGGCCAGTGCAAAATGTCATTTAAGAGCTGGGTCAGGGTGAATATCTGTCCACTGACTGAGCTTATTTAATAAGCATGCCTTATGAACAGGAATGTGTTAGCTGAAAGAGCTCCTTCTGGCTATAATTGCACCACTTAATTCAAAGACACTTTAAACCAATCTGAAAATGCTGACATGCTCAGACTACTCCAGATTCCGGCTCATATGTTAACACTATCCAGTGATAATATTCAAACAATATAATGCTCACAGTCAGTGTTGGGGAAAGTTTGTTTTAAAAGTAATGCATTACAATATTGCATTCTCTCTCTCTCTCTCTCTCTCTCTCTCTCTCTCTCTCTCTCTCTCTCTCTCTCTCTCTCTCTCTCTCTCTCTCTCTCTCTCTTAAAAAAAAAAAAAAAACAACAACAACACACAAATTGTGTTACTTAGTTACTTTTTATGGAAAGTAATGTGCTACACTACTTTTTCTCATCTGGGCTGGGTTTGCTTGCTTGTTTTTTTAGTACGGATATTTTGTTGTAAAAAAAAAAGTGATGTGTACTTTACTAGTTCCTTGAAAAGGTAATCTTATTAATGCACATTTATTGTAATGCATTACTCCCAACACATGTAAATCACATCTAAAGCTTTCTGTGATGAGTTAAACATTGCTTCTTTCACTCCATCCTCTTCCTGCACGCCTCTTCATTGTTCCCAGCCATATACTTTACAGATTTGGCTGATATTAATGAATCATATGTAGGTGGAGAGCCACTGTTTTTTCGCTCAGAAGCTCCTGTCCTCATACTGCTCTCTGTTTAAATGAGTAGCCAGAATTTAACCTATACTGATTAATGTTGGGTGCGTCTCATCTCACTCAACCAGAGACGTCTCCATTCATTTGTGTCGGATCACAAAGAGAACATTATATCTGACCATCTGCTGCTTAAGTTCTTTTCTTCAGTAATTAACAGGAAAACTTGACTGTTTTTACATAATAATCATTATGCCGCCTTTAATTACATGCTTTCTATTTAACTTCAGTTACCAGTTTTATTTTTGTCATTCAGGTCTTAGAAAACAACTTATTATTAGTTATACTGTAGAATTAGAATGATAGAAATAATGATATCACAATAGACATTTTGTTTTGTCAACAAGCATATCTCGAATAAGCATATCCAACGAAAAGAGAAAGGATACTTTCACAATGCATTAGCTTATCATTTATAATTTTTTCTTCATATTGGTGCCATTCACCCTTAACACCCAGAATCCCTCCGGCTCACTACCTGCACTGCACCCATTCATCAATCTCCGGCACCTGCAAGTCATCACCTTCGTTGTCACTCACCAGCACTCTCTGGTTGAATCCGAAATCATCTCCTAAACTCTCAATCACTATCCCTACTTTAGTCCACTAATACAGTTCACTTGAAGGAGTGAAATGAAAACGAGTGTGTGAAGTCAGACAGCCGTTAAGCATACATCAACTGTACACTCGTTATTGCGGTGCAATGTAGGATAAGTACACTCAAATAAGTCCACTATGGTTCAGGCACCACTACAAACGGCTGTCCCATCAAATAATGCTATATTTGAGGGTATAGGGGATGATTTCGGATTCAGCCCTTAGTATCAGCATTCCCCATCTTCAACCCAGTTGTTCGATCTCTGTTATGTTTAGTGTGTTGCGTCTGCCTGTGTAATAGCTTCTTGTTGAAAAATAGCCCCCTATACCCTCAAACAGGGCATTAGGGGACAGCCATTTGTAGTGGACATTATTGAGTGTGTTTTCTAAAATGGTAAAATATCATCAGTTGAGGAATATTTCCTTGTCCCAGGTGGAAATGTTTTTATGCGTGTTATATTTATAATAAAAAATATATAAATAGGCCTGTATAAATAAATTATTTAAATGAATTATTTTACACGCTTTTTGATCCTCACTCAGCAGAAACTGTGCACGTGATAAAGAAACAGCTTTCCAATCATTTTTTTTGACAGCGTCCAATTTAGAAACTGTCACAGAAGTGACGTACACATGAGCTCATGCCATTACAGGCTCATTTTAGCACATCCTATTTATATACAGATGATATTATAAGCAATTATATGAAGCATTCAGGATGGTGTCCATCATTTCTGGTGTTTTCATAATGAGTCCTGTCCACCTATGGTCTCATACAGCCATCTGTCTCCTGTTTTTGCAGGATGTCCTCCTACCTCTACCGGAGGTTTGAATGTGTGTGGGAAAATATTGCAAAATAGGAAAAACAGTGGATAGGAGATAGTTGAGGTTATTCCATATGGCCACATAAAACAAAGCTTCCTTTGAAAACTTTTCGCACATATCAGTTATATCGCTTATATGAGCATTAATAGAAAAGAATGTGTTGATATTTGTCAGGGCCAGTAACATCTCATTTATCTTGTCTCTGCAGTTGCCATAGATACAGCACATTGCATGCTAATTATACAGCGGTCAGACAGCAGCCGAAGGTTTGAGTTTTTATTAACCTGAATTTTTGTTCCAGGAACTCCACAGAGACACACTTCGGCACGATCAGCTCTGGTAATGCATGTTGATGGATGCAGCATAACATGAGATATCCTCATTAATATGAGCTGATAGGAGTATATGTTAGATCACACATATTTACAGCTATTATAAGATCCAGTGTGTGCGTTACTAGGCAATCTTTATATAGCCTTGAACATTTGGAGCTTCCGGCACAAGAAGATAGTGTTATGCCATCAGTGTCTGTCAAGATGACTAAATGAGACCCGTGCTCTTATACGGATTAAAATAATCAGATAATCATGAGTAGCTACATTACATCAGGATTCAGAAATCATTGAGACATTTGTGCCTCGATTTGAGGTGGGATATCTCTTTATGGGATTACGTTTCTGCTTTGTGGCTCCTTGAGGGACGAGTTGAGTCTGGAAACTGTTTTTAAGAGAAACTTCAGGCTGGAAAAAAAATCCTTAGTGTGTGTGTGTGTGTGTGTGTGTGTGTGTGTGTGTGTGTGTGTGTGTGTGTGTGTGCGCACACACATTCATAAATATACAAATACATACATACATAAATACACACACACACACACACACACACACACACACACACACACACACACACACACACACACACACACACACACACACACACACACACACATTCATAAATATACAAATACATACATACATACATACATACATAGATACATACATACAAACATACATACATACACACATAGTACCGGTCAAAAGTATCAAAAATCGCGATTGACAGCCCTATTTTTAATAGGCTTTTTGATTATCACAAACACAATTTTTTGATACTTACACGTTTTGTCCATTGAGATCATTTTCACAAAAGAACACAACTTTTATGAATTTTGAAATACAGTCGCCAACTGCAGAAATAAAAAATGAATGAAGGAATAAGTAAATCTATTAATAAATCAATAAATATAAATAGATAAATAAATGTGATAATAGGAAAATAAATAACAGAATAAATTACTTGATTAAATAAATATGATTCATTTTTAATTAAATACAATTTTGTATAATCTTACCCATAATTTATTATTTTCTGCTTTTATACAAAATTTAATATGTTTTCTTTTTAAATGTCTTTTTATATTTATTAATTAATGTATGCATTCATTAATTTAAAATTTTATTTTTTTACTTTTCCGTGTGCAACACGGAAATGAGAAAGGCGGTCCTTGTGTAGCTTAATTCAGCGCATCATTGGTTGAGACCTCAAGCACAGAATTGTCAGTCAGGAGAGTTATCAGTAAATGACGGCCGGATAGTTCTTTCACAACGTATCAATGTTTCCAGCAGTTTGACCTATTGAGAGATAAGTTTCAATGGTAGGCTACTTATCGGAAGAAATGATGGTCGTCTCACCTTAGTATTATCTGACTCGCACAGATTTTGAATGTGCTGGGAAATATTTTGCAGAGTGCCTGTGAATTATTGCGGTAACATTTCAGTCTGTACTTCCACATTCATATCGGAATATAACCTTAAACATTTATACACACATCTAATTTTAACAACAGTAATTTGCATTGTTTTCAACTTCATTCACTAAGAGGCGCAACTCTCTAACGCCATTTGTGAAACGTCTACATAGTATACACATGCAAGAGCTGTGCGAGTCAGATGGCACTACTATAAGGACCATTGAAACGTATCTCTCAATGGGTCAAACTGCTGGAAACCTTGCTAAGTTGTTTGGTGTCTGTGAAAGAACTATCCGGCCATCAATTACTTGAACTCTCCTCCATTGCTCTATCGATTCTAAGCGTGAGCTCTCAACCAATGATGCACTGAAGCTACACAAGGACCGCCCTCGTTTCCATGTTGCACACAGAACTAAGTTTCAGTCAATCTCACGTCAATCTTGAGTACCTATAGAGAAGTATTGCATCCTTCATATCTCCGAAAAGTCTTTAGTTTTATTATATTTATAAAAGAAATTTAGGCTGTACCGAGTCTTTCCGGAAAAAACCGAGCGCCTGGAGGCGTATCGAGTGGGCGGAGCTAAAGAATGACGAGCGCGCAGCTGCAGCACGAGAGCTTCTGAAAGCTGACATCGTCAAGCGTGGAGATGGAAACGTTACCCTAAATAAACCATGGCTATCAGATTCAACTAATACAGATATGATCCAGAATCAGATCCGGAGGCTGAAATAAATTGAACAGGAGAAGCAACAACAGCAGGGCGTCCATCTGGTATGTACTATATTTAGTGTCCTGTAAAATTATGTGTGTGTTTACTCGCAGTTTATGAGGACATGATTCGGTTTATGGACTATTGTATGTGACTAAACCTTAGCAGTAGCAAGCAAAACGGTTTTGCACGTCAGACTAGTGTAACGTTATACATAGAACAACTATGGAGTAACCGTTAGCGCATTCAAATGAAGAAGCAGGCTTTGTGAGAACGCTAGGTTTATGTTTGGGTGGTTTTACAATAAACAAACTGACACATAGTGGTCAGTTAAACAAATGTATTTAAACACACCATAGATCGCATGCTCTATTGATAAATTAACTAACCTTACGATCGTGTTTTTTACTGATGTTTACTTACGCAACGATAGCCAACAACATAGACATTTGAAGCAGTTTCACTCACCGCCTGCTTCCTTTGGTAACTGTTGATTTCCTGAAGTCCTGTGACAGCAGTGACTGTGGAGATCCACTTTTGCAACGCGACTGTAGCGTGATGTTGTGCTGCTTCCCGTCATTTCTGCGTTCATATCGGTTCAAATGCAGCGCTGCCTTCCCGAAATGCTGTGCTGAAGCGTTGAAGTCGCTTGATGTCACCCATAGGAATAAAGTGGAGCGCGGCGCAACAGAAGGGTTGCATGGACAGCTGGATCTACACCTGAGAGAGTGTTTATGGGCGTGCATTTCCTCTCTCGCTCTAGTCGCGCGCACACGCACTGTACCGGGAGAAGAGCCCGTACGGCCCATACAAGGACCTTCCGCTCTGTCGACGTCAAGCCGACCCATTCTCGAAAAAAACTCTCCGAAACTTGTGAGAAACCGGAAGGAGTATTTTTGACACAGAAATACTCCATCAAATGTCCAACTTAGTTTTTGAAACTTTGTCTATGTTTAGGATGGGAATCCAAGTCTTTTACAGTGTAAAAAGCTCAGTATGGATGAAACAGCACCCCCCCCCAAAAATAAATAAATAAATAAATGAATCAATAAATCTAAAAATAAATACATGTTGGAATAAATAAATATTAAAATACATATATAAATATTAAAATAAATATTATAATCAATTAACAAATAAAGAAAAGTTTAAAATATTTGTAAAAAAAATATATAAATGGAGAAAATAATAAATTAAGGGAAAGATAATATAAAATTGAATTTAATAAAAAAAAAATATTTTATTTTATCAAATTGTTTATTCTGTCATTTATTTCCCTATTATCACATTTATTTTTCTGTTTATTCATTTGCATATGTGTATTTTTATTTATTTATTCATTTATTTACTTATTCATTTATTTATTTATTTATTTTTAATTTCTGCAGGTTTGGTCCTCCATAGTCACCAGAAGTAAAAAGCTAAAGGCTATAAACAAATTACACCACAGTCACTGGACTTCAACGTCACAAAACTATGCTTCCAACTCTTTCAGTTTTTATCTAAAACCATTTTCCTAAGAAGTTTTAATTAAGACTAGCTTATAAGAGCACAATTATGAGCATAATAAGGCTTTAAAAGCGGACTGAGCTTACCTTTTCAGTGTGATTAAGTTTATTCTCCTCAACCATGTCCTCAACAGCCTCTGTATGAAGAGTGTAAACAAAGGTATAGGGGGAGAATCAGTTCTGAGTTGTACGGTGCAAATTAAGTGATGCAGAAAATGCTCCAGTGAATGCTAGCAAGCAGATTGCAGTTATGCCCGTGAATGTGTACGTTACCGTTTCCACTGTTAGGAATAAAGCCCGAGTTCATTGCTGAAACCTACGTCTCACTGTTTGCTTCGGCTCTGTTAGCCCGGACCACTAGATGCAAGTTACCTGCCGCGAGCCAAGTTATTATATTGAAACCAGCTAGCACCCAACTACGATTCGGTGCACGGAAGCTGAGAAGGTAACACATGTTAACAATGCGTGGCTATCGAGTCTATCTTTGGTAGATAGACAGCAGCTTGTATACAGCGTGCTACATCACATTGGTCTAACATATAGAACTGACCTTAGAACTTCGAACTATAGGCCTCCCTATAGAGTGATTCATGGTGAGGGTATAGGATGGGCATGCAGTGACTCAGCAGACTCAGCATAGCCTGGCAAAGCATCCATCTCACCACAGGCAGCGAGCGCTGGGAAACCTGCTGTTCTTTTGACTCTTGGCTGATGATCTCCTGCTGGGCACAGCCACAGTGCTGCTGAACTCTGTCTGACAGCTTCCTCCAAAACGCTTTCTTGTTGCATTCCTGTGCATCGATGTTTTTGGCATAGAATGAACACAGCCCCTTTTGAATCCATGAAGCGTGTGGATGGGTAAATAATTCATCCAACTGGCCACTTGTATCTTCTCCTGAGTAAATAAAGGTGCAGCTCTGCCTGTTGACCATTAGTGGTATTTTTTCTTAACCTATAGCAGACAAAGTTCAGAGTTGGTCTTGAATGAAATGAGACAGCCCACCCGGAGTATTTACTCTATGACCTTCGGATGTTGGTACAGTATGTTTTTAATACCATATGTCCCAGTGTGTAGGGCCTGTTGCATTGAGGTAAATGGGCGGAGGTGAATTAGGGTGGTTAGGGGCCCCTATAGGCTGCTCTTTGTGTATGGCTCCCTTTAATCATTACGCTTTACTGGAAACATGTATTTACTACCATCTACATGGTCCACACGCAAATGTGGTGAACTGGCATACACACACACACACACACACACACACACACAAACATTGATACAGCCAACAGTGTTTCCTCAACATTCCTTCAAAAGGTGGACCACCGCAGTACAAAAATGAACACCACAACACATAGGTAAAATGAAAAAATGTAACATTAAAAAACAAAACACCAAGCAAGCACAAGGCCCAGAGCTAGAAGCAGTCCTTTAATTACCAGAGATAATGAAAAAATTTTACCCTCTGCCACCACAGCCACAAAACAATTACAAATGAAATATGTAACTATAAATATAGCAAAGTAACAAAATTCCCTGCATTCACAGTTCAACTGCAGGCTGGTTTAGCTTTATAACCCAACAGGTAGGCTACAGCATCTGCATCAGTGCAGAACTGCATGTTTTACTGAGGCTCAAACCACTGTGCAATACGCTAAACTGTGTATAAAACAAAGCCATAATAAAAATGTCAGGATTCCCTCCATCTCTGCTGAGGGTGCGGGCGTGGCTGGTCCACGAACAGGTGAACAATAACTTTTCCACCGTCAGGCCGAACGTTTCTTAGAATGGTAAGCAACAGCTCCAGTTGTCTTTCCAGGATTACAAACCGTTCTCGGCCTGGAATTCTCAGGCTCGGCATGCTTAGCTAGAACCGTAGAATGTTTGTAGTGATGTCACCAATCAGGATTTGCTTATCTGTTGCCTGGCAACCACTTTCTCCGTAGCTGGCTAACCAAGCTATTTGATCGATGTAAAATACAGATTAATAATAAAATTAAAAGAAATACCTGATCGCCCTCCATAACCTGGAAAAAAAAGAACCAGCCTTAAATGGTTAGTTCACCCAAAATTTTAAATTTTGTCATTAATTACTTACCCTAATGTCGTTAGACAACCATAAGACCTCGGTTTATCTTCGGAACACAAATGAAGATATTTTTGTTAGAATCTGATGGCTCAGACAGGCCTTTATTGACACCAATGTCATTTCCTCTCTCAAGACCTATAAAAGGCACTAAAAGACGTCGTTATAAAGTCTCACTACAGTGGTTCTGCAATCATTTTATGAAACAACAAGAATTATTTTGTTCGCAAAAAATCAACAACAACAACTAAAAAACAACAAATATAGTGATGGGCCAATTATTGACAGAATTTTCATTTTTGGGTGAGCTAACCCTTTAATAAGCCGATGCTAGCTGGCAGCAATCCTGCTGTGGATCTAGTCTTCGCCTGGATGAAGATTAAGCAGTCTTGAAGTATCCAGTCAATTTAGTTTCTTTGTCAAAAATTTTTTTTCTGGTTACGTCGTTCTTTTTTAACTTTGTATTTGTTTTTGTGCTCCACTATCGCACTTTCTTTTGGACATAGCCGTCTTGCCCGTCAAGCAATTGCAGTGACATAAATGAAAATTATTTACATGATTTGACCAGCAGCTCATATATCCAAGCACAAGCCTTTAATATATTTCTTACAGGCCAATGAGGGTATTTATTCTGTTTGCGCTGAGGTAAAAAATAAATAAAAAATAATAATAAAATAAATTAATTAATAATTAGCCAATCCGGGGTCCCGGTCTGCACACGTGGCTTTGAGACGTGTTAATCCGCGCCTCAGCATCTCACCTGGCGAAGTAAAGATGCCTAGGGTGATTATTTTTGAAATGGGTATGTTGATGTGCTATTCTACACTATTTAAGTACTGTGTACTAGCATTGGATTGGGGATCATTTTCATATTACCCAGATCCTCAGACACTAAACTTAAAATTAACCAGCAGCTGTTCTCACGCTATCTTATCCTACTGCAGATTCCTAAAATACTTCTGTGCTTGGTACAAGAGTGCAACTGGAGACTTTTTGAGACTGGGCTATTCTGGAAAGGTCTGTCCACAGTTCCCATGTGGCGGTGTGACTGCAGAACTAAGAGAGTTGCAAATAATGAGAAATGATGACATTTTTAATAGAGCAGACTATTTATGGTGAGTATTGGAAGATCCAACAGGAAATGCACTAATAGTTTCCTGTGGGTGTAGGATTGACATCAGAATGATTATACAGATTAATATAAGTGTAAATATATTAATATAAGAAGCCTTTCGTGTGACTATTTAATAATATGTTGGCAACTAGCTAAAATAAAATATGCCTAATAAGTAAAATGCATATATATATATATATATATATATATATATATATATATATATATATATATATATAATTAGTATGATGTATCAATTTTAGTTTTTGACAAAAATATCCATTATAATTGTCATAATTTAAATAATTTTCACAAAAAGGGCCTACATATTTCAAAGATTTATGTTTATTTTGCTCTGATATACCATACTTTTTTAATGCAAGAGTTAATATTTTAATGATGGATTGTAATATTTTAAATTTGAATGCTTGGTTTTGGGACTAGATTAAAATAATAAAATGCATGATGACACTTCGTAATTTTTCTCACAATGGCTTCATCAACGGCTGCAACATAAAAGTTGATGTAAATGATGAAGCACAGGCAGTAATTCGTTCGCTCTGTCTAGATGTGATTTACAGAGAATGACTATGACATATGAGCATATCTCTGCTGCTCCTCAGTGTGAGTTATAATGTTTCTCTGTTTTTTTGGTAGGGAAATATCCTCTCAACCCGCGCTGTGCTGACAGCCTCAGATGAATCACCCTCATTTTTTCTGCTGATGCTGCAGGTATACGAGAGCCAGGAATTTAATATGCGGCCAGTGGGAGAGAGGAACTACGGGTGCTGGAGAGGATCAATAATTGAAAGGTCATAGAGAGTGGCTGAACTGCTGTGTTTGAGCTATATGAGGAGCTCATTTTGTGTGCGTGTGCGTGTGTGTGTGTGTTTTCAGGTACAACCTACATTATGAGGACAAAATCTGAATCTGAATCTGTTTTTTGTGGTCCCCATCAGGAAAACAGCTTATAAATCATACTAAATTGTGACTGTGATTGGTAGGTAAGGGGATAGAATATAATATTTGTACTACAGTATATAATATTATGCCTATGGAATGTCCTCATAATGATAGGAATACTAGTGTGTGTGTGTGCGTGTGTGTGTTTCAGCATGGCGACAGCTAAGATGAGGTGGCATGTGTGGATGGTGACACATAGAACACAATGTTCTTATTTGCTGTGCCACATTATTCAATTAATTCAATGTATCAACTATATGATATATGACAGACGGCGAAATATAATAATCTAAAAATCAAATAAACAAACAATCAAATCTGATAAAAAACCTCTGGGGATGTTGTGATGGGGATGTCTTCCTTATTCTCTCACAGAGGAACATTTGCAATGATGCTGTTTTGTCTGGAAACCTCAATTGTCTTTCATTTTGGTATCAAATGTATATATATTAATTATTAATTAATTATTAATTATGAATTTTCAGTATCATTCCTCCAGTCTTCAGTGTCACATGATCCTTCAGAAATCATTCTATTATAATGATTAATTTTCAAAGTTGGAAACAGTTCTGCTGCTTAATATTTTTTCATACCTGTGATACTTTTTTTATAATACTTTGATGAATAAAAAGTAAAACAAAAATACAAATACAAATTGAAAAAATAAGAAAATGTTTTAAAAATAGAATTTTTTTGTACCAACAATATACACTACTGGTAAGTAATTTGAGGTCAGTCATTTTTTTTCTTTTTTCTTTTTTAAATGAATCAAAAAAATTATTCAGCAAGGATGTGTTAAATTAATAAAAATTGATAGTAACAGAGAATATGTTTTTATTTTGAATAAATGCAGTTCTTTTGAACCATTTATTCATCAAATATATTAGGCAGCAGAACTGTTTCCAACACTCAGAATAAATCAGAATATTAGAATGATTTCTGAAGGATCATGTGACACTGAAGACTGGAGGAACGATCCTGAAAATTCAGCTCTGCATCACAAAAATAAATTATCATTTAAAGTATAATAAATTGAAAACCAAATATTTTAAATTGTAATAATATATCACAATTTTAAAAAAATGTTTCTGTATTTTTGATCAAATAAATGCAGGCTTGATGAGCAGAAGAAACTTCTTTTAAAAACATTACAAATAGTAATGTGTCCAAACTCTTGGCCTGTACTGTATGTATATATATATATATATATTAAGCAGCACAACTGTTTTCAACATTGATAATAATAAATATTTCTGTAGATCAGGATATATGAATGATTTCTGAAGGATTATGTGACATGAAGACTGATGCTGAAAATTCAGCTTCGGTATCACAGAAATAAATTACATTTTAAAATATATTAAAATATATTACATTTTTTAAATTAGAAAAAAGTTATTTTAAAATGAAATCATATTTACAATTAAAAATGTTACTGTATTTTTCATCAAATTAAAGCAGCTTGGTGAGCATAAGATACTTTTTTTCAAAAACATTAACATATATTACCAACCCCAAAATTTGAAACAGTATGATTTTTATAAATATTTATATTGTTTATATTTTCTACTTCTTTCTATTTCTGCTTGGTTAGTGTCTCCTCAACGTACTCACCTTCTCAAATTAGTCTTGCTGTTTTCACCTCTCCACCCAATATAGCTGTTATAGTGATATTAATAGTATTCTACCTCTTCAAACATGTTTTCACCAGAGCCTGCATGAAAGCCTTTGAACAAGAAACTGGTCTTTTTGTATCACCGTGAAGCTTTTTAACTTTCGGTGAGTGTTCAGACTTGCAGCTGATATGTCTAGAGGCTGAGCATCTCACCCGATTATACCGTGACCATCTTTACTGATAAAACCCTGCATAAATCTTACTTCAGTCACATTATGGTCTACTAGCCGCCAGGAAAAAGCTCCATATTGCTTCCACAGGAAGCTGTAACAAATCCAGCCACCCCTAAACATGAATGAGGTGTAAATCAACAGATTCCTGTGTATGGGCAGAAGGCTTTCTTATATTTCCCTTTGATTTTGAGGAAATATAGAGGAATTAAAAATGTGTCTCAGTTTCCACAAAAAAATAAAAAAAATATTAGGCACAACTGTTATAAAAATTGATAATTTGTTTCTTGAGTGCAAAATCAGCATAGCATGATTTTTGAAGGATAATGTGAAAGAATTTGCAAATGACCAGTTGCAAATGTTTAAATGGATGGTGTATGCCACAGAATTTTAGACCTAAATAGTACTTGGTTATCAAAGATACAAACTTTTTTTTGTGGACGATGCATTCAAAATCCACTTAACGCATCCATTCTAAAATGATTTCTGTAAGTGTGTACTGTAGCTCTGTTCTAGTACCATTCTGTGTGTTTGTGGTTTGTGCTGGTCTCATTCCAGAATTGCAGTGACCCTTGCAGAGCTGCAGTTGCAGTAATGGGCTCTAACCCGTTAAGGGCCTAACCTCAGTGTCTCTTGGGACGGGTGTCTGCAGGTGAGCGATGGCGTCTGTGTGTTCGTGAGTATGTGATGTGATATGAGACATTGCCCCTGTTTGCTCTCTGTTGTGAGGCAGAAGGGCATGAAGGGGGCTTTTACTTCAAAAGGCATGCTTTTGTGGGGGTCAGAGGTCAGTGTCTTTTAAACTCAGTTGCCAGTCCTCTTTATAAGCAGACTGCACTCATCAAATGCTTCTCGTATAAGGAAATTCCCACTTGCAGCCTGCACAAATGAATAAAATAGGGATGGTCATTTTAAAAAATGTGACTATTCTCTTAACGTTTCTTTTTTTAAAATGGTTATATTGAATAAAAAGAACTGCGCATAACAGTAATTTGGTCGACAGTCAGGTTTAACTGATCACGCTGTGCTGTTATTAATAAATAATCATTAAATAAATAATCTTTAATTAAGATTAATAGTTCACAAATCGGACTTGATTTTGATTTGTTAAAAAATGACTTGTTCATAAAGGCCCAAAATCGAAGCGAAATCAAAGAATGAATTGGTTCGACAAAATTTAAAACAAAATCAGGCCAAAATGAAGTTCATTTTTGTTTGTTTCAGGAGTTTAAAACAGCTTTCCATAAAAGTTCACTCGCCGTCATTTCACCATCTTGGTTAACTAAAGAGCCAATAAAGTTTAGCTATAAGTAACCCACTTCTAGCCAAAAATAACCTTGAATTTGGTTACATGTTGTTTTTGACATAATAACTTGCTAGATGAATGTATGAAAATCCATAATGTAAGCAAAGTCAACAGTGATTACAATGTGTTTGGTTTAATTTCTTTGGTTAGACGTCTATTAAATTTTCACTGACGGTCAAAATTTTGCCTCGTTTTAGTCTAGACATCAAGGCTGTGTTTGGATGACTATGCTGGGTAAACACCTTATATAGTAATTATTATGGAAATTAAAACTTCAGTGATCCCACAATTTGTTTTTGGTTTGCTAAAAAAAACAAAATTGCTCCTAAATGTGCAGTCACAAATTTTGGTGGCAAAAAGATCCATTTGCTCATAAAAAAAGTACATTTTGGCAAATTTGCGTGCTAAACTTGAACCTGTTCCAAAATCTGTGTGTAATGTTTCGCCCTGATGCAAAATTCCTGATCGCGTGGATTCCAATTGAATGGACTGAATTTTGTTCAACAAATTTGAAAAACAATGATCAATTTGATCGTAACTCTATTAATTTGTTTGAGAATCTTGTCGGTATGTGTCGTATTGAATGGCTGTGTTTTATCTGCACATGTTGAAGATCCACGTGCAAGAACCATTGTGTACATTTCAAAACCATCCCAATTGCTATTCAAAACCCGCCAAATAGCAGCCAAAACCAGCCCAATTGCTAGTCAAAACCCGCCCATTAGCAGCCAAAAACAGCCCAATTGCTAGCAAAACTAGCCATAACCAGCCCAATTTCTAGTCAAAAGTCACCCAATAGCAGTCAAAACCAGCCCAATTGCTAGTCAAAACCCGCCCAAAACATAATTGCTAGCCAAAACCCACCCAAAACCAGCCAAAACCAGCAAAATTGCTAGTCAAAACCAGCCCAATTGCTGATCAAAACCAGCCCAATTGCTAGTCAAAACCCGCCCATTAGCAGCCAAAACCAGCCCAATTGCTAGCAAAACTAGCCATAACCGGCCCAATTTCTAGTCAAAAGTCACCCAATAGCAGCCAAAACCAGCCCAATTGCTAGTCAAAACCCACCCAATAACAGCCAAAACCAGCCCAATTTCTAGTCAAAACCCACCCAATAACAGCCAAAACCAGCCCAATTGCTAGTCAAAACCCTCCCAAAACCAGCCCAGTTGCTAGTCAAAACCCTTCCAAAACCAGCCCAATTGCTAGTCAAAACCCTTCCAAAACCAGCCCAATTACTAGTCAAAACCAGCCCAATTGCTAGTCAAAACCAGCCCAATTGCTAGTCAAAACCAGCCCAATTACTAGTCAAAACCAGCCCAATTGCTAGTCAAAACCAGCCCAATTACTAGTCAAAACCAGCCCAATTACTAGTCAAAACCAGCCCAATTGCTAGTCAAAACCAGCCCAATTGCTAGTCAAAACTCTCCCAATACCAGCCCAATTGCTAGTCAAAACCATCCCAAAACCAGCCCAAATGCTAGTCAAAACCCTCCCAAAACCAGCCCAATTACTAGTCAAAACCAGCCAAATTGCTAGTCAAAACCAGCCCAAAACCAGCCCAATTGCTGGTCAAAAGTGCCCAAAACCAGCCCAATTGCTAGTCAAAAGCCGCCCAAAACCAGCCTAATTGCTAGTCAAAAGCCGCCCAAAACCAGCCCAATTGCTAGTCAAAAGCCGCCCAAAACCAGCCCAATTGCTAGTCAAAAGCCGCCCAAAACCAGCCCAATTGCTAGTCAAAAGCCGCCCAAAACCAGCCCAATTGCTAGTCAAAAGCCGCCCAAAACCAGCCCAATTGCTAGTCAAAAGCCGCCCAAAACCAGCCTAATTGCTAGTCAAAAGCCGCCCAAAACCAGCCTAATTGCTAGTCAAAAGCCGCCCAAAACCAGCCCAATTGCTAGTCAAAAGCCGCCCAAAACCAGCCCAATTGCTAGTCAAAAGCCGCCCAAAACCAGCCTAATTGCTAGTCAAAAGCCGCCCAAAACCAGCCCAATTGCTAGTCAAAAGCCGCCCAAAACCAGCCCAATTGCTAGTCAAAAGCCGCCCAAAACCAGCCTAATTGCTAGTCAAAAGCCGCCCAAAACCAGCCTAATTGCTAGTCAAAAGCCGCCCAAAACCAGCCCAATTGCTAGTCAAAAGCCGCCCAAAACCAGCCCAATTGCTAGTCAAAAGCCGCCCAAAACCAGCCTAATTGCTAGTCAAAAGCCGCCCAAAACCAGCCTAATTGCTAGTCAAAAGCCACCCAATAGCAGCCAAAACCCAATTACCCAATTGCTAGTCACAACCCGTCCAAAACCAGCAAAATTGCTAGTCAAAACTGTCCAATAGCAGCCAAAACAAGCCCAATCACGTTCTGGGAAAGGGGGGCTAAAAAACTTGCAGACTAAAAAAAACCCTGCGGCAACAGTGTAACAAATCTGTGAGAAAAACGCAGACTTGGCAAAACTGCATTAAGGCAACGGAACAGAACGGAATCTAAATAAGATGACATTAAAATACAAAATTGCTATTGCTGCCTTCATTTAAAAACATATACAGTGAAGAAAGTGACGTTTCAGTCAAAATTTTATACTGATGTGATATAATTTTCAATGACAAAAAGCCCACATCTTTTACTAGTATTGTCGTGTTGGCAGTGGATATTCTTCACATAATAAACAAGTCAGAGCACATTACAAAATATTAGGGCAGGTCTAATGTAGGTCATATTCCAGTTAGACTTTTCTCCAGGGGAAGCAATCTTTTTTTCCCCTTCCAGATTTAAGCAGCAGACTTTGAGCTTCGTCCTAATAAGACCTTGTGGTTTTAAAGACTACAGCTCCTGTCTTCAGTTTCGTTTGACTCTGACGCACTCCGTCGTGTCTCTGAGGACACCTCTGCCAGGCAACAGATGAAAATGTTCTTCACAGTAGAGTAGCAACACCTCAGAAAAGAGGATCTCAATAATTGACAGGCCTCTGACAGCTCTGTCTCTCCCAGGTTGTGAGCGTGTGACATGTTTTTACGAGAAGATCTCTTTAGCTGCAACAAAACCTTTGAAATGCTGTAGGCCTATAATTTGAGCGTGATGGTTTAAATAAGCAATCAGCAATCAAAATCAGCCTATATGTATACGTACACTGCTGTTCAAAAATGTGAAATCGGTAAGATTTTAAAAATGTTTTAAAAGAAGTCTTCTGTTTACAAAGGCTACATTCATTTGATTAAAAATGACGATTCATTTAATTAAAAAATGATTTATTTTAAAACACAAAATCAAACGTATTTTTTAATATTTAAATATTAAAAGTATTAAATAATATTTAACAACATAATAATATTTAACAACATTTATGTTTTTTTAATTAATCAAATAAAATTTTATTTTCTCTTTTAATATATTTTAAAAAGTAATTTATTTCTGTGATGTCAAAGCTGAATTATCAGCATCATTACACCATTCTTCAGTGTCACATGATCCTTCAGAAATCATTCTAATGTCTTGATTTGCTACTTCTAGAAACATTTATTATTATCATTAATATTGAAAACATACAAACAAAAAAGTAAAAATAAATAAATAAATAATTAGGATGATTAGAATATTAAAAAGAACAGCATTTATTTGAAGTAGAAAGTTTATTCAGTTTTTTCCACAGATAATAATAAATAAAAGTTCTCAAGCAAATCAGCATAATAGAAGGATTTCTAAATTACATTCTTTATTTTTAATCTAATAAATGTAGCCTTGGTGAGCATGAGGCTCCTTTTAAAAACATTAAAAAATCTGCACTATATACATACTTCTGTCAGGACCACTATCGTCAATTATGATTTATTAATAGCATATAGTTTGGATTGGGGGTATGGTTCTGTTCTGGCCAAGAACTCCCTGCACATCCATTGAGCCTAGCATGGATAAGAGCAGGGAAAGCAGCAATAACCCGCCTTAGGGTAAACAGAACAGAACCAACAAATGTATGGCCGATACCATTAATGTTGATATTAAATATACAAAATAATTCAAGAATTTAGTCTGATTTAAGGCGAATTAGAATACCGAAATCCTGACTGACGAGAGGAGGAGCTGGGGATAAATGAGGGTAAATGTTGATAGTACTGAGGAGCTTATGTAGGCTGTGATAGACGTCGTATTCCTATAGCTAGATGTGATCAGCTGACAGTCAGCTGATGCGAGCTTGACGGACGTGAGCTGCCAGAACTGACGCTAGACGCATGATTGTTATACAGTGCATCCAGAAAGTATTCAAAGCGCTTCACTTTTTACACATTTTGTTATGTTATAGCAAAATTGAGCTCAGGTGCTCCTGTTTCCACTGATCATCCTCGAGATGTTTCTACATCTTCATTGGAGTCCACCTATGGTCAATTTAGGTGACCGGACATGAAGTCCAAGGAATTGTGTGTAGACCTCTGAGACAGGATTGTATTGAGGCACAGATCTGGGGAAGGGTACAGAAAACAATTCTGCTGCATTGAAGGTCCCAATGAGTAAAGGTTTTTTTTTATTTTTTATAAATGTGCAAAGATTTCAAACAAACTTCCTTCACATTGTCATTATGATGTATTGTTTGTAGAATTTTGAGGAAAAATAATGATTCAAATAATTTTATCCATTTTGGAATAAGGCTGTAACAACAAAATGTGGAAAAGTGAAGCGCAGTGAATACATTCCAGATGCACTGTACTACCCGCCTGACAAGCCAGATCCACATCTGGAAACTCACCATTGACATGGCTCAATCTGAGGGGCGGATAAATGGCTGTCTTTCAAACTCCCTCTGCACGCAATTGGATAGCGCTACAACCAACCAGAGCAACCAGAAGCGGAGCTCGTTGATAGATTAAACTTTCACCGTATCCGGTCGGCAAAACTCTGAACACATCATGCCTTTTTAAGAATGACTTCAGTGCCGTTCTTTGTTCTTTTCTCAGAGAAAAGCTTAACTCCAAGTCTTCCAGAGTCGCGGTCAAAGCTGATTCGAAAGACTGTTCGCCAGCTTCTGTGTTTACTAGTAGGACGCAAGTGCAACTCTGCTATCATGTTGTTAAGCCCCGCCCACCGACTCTATACACGATGTGATTGGCCTGACCAGAGTTTGGTTTTTACAGCTCAGAACTGTATTGAGACTTGCTTGATGATACTCGCGGCAGATTAGATTTGCTGCCGCTAGGGTGCGTCTAGATTTCTAGGCTACTGTACTACAGTTTATACAGTAAATCTTGACAGTGAGCTTTTAACTGATGCCAACAAGTCATTGTGTTGAGTTCTTTGTCATTGAGGTGATTCAGACTGGTCCAATATTGACACAATTTTTGACTATGAATGAATTGTTCAGACCCGTTTAGTGAACTGGATCAACCAATTCAATGACAAGTTCTGATTCATTTACAAATAGGACATTGCTTTTAGTTATTTCATCTTTGAGTGATCTGTTTCTTTAAGGAGACAGATTTTTATATATGACCTTGTGCATCAGTGCAGACAGTTGATTTGCATAGTGTGGAGATTGGAATGAATCAACATTGATGCTTTGAACACCCTCTGTTCAATATGCATGAAATAGAATAGAAGCAAAGCTAATGAGATTCATCTACCACAATCTATGGGCTTTTAAGCACCAACATCTTATCACAAATTACCATGATTTTCCTTTGGGAACATGATAGTATAGAATAGTAGAGAAGAACAGAATGACACATTTCAGCTAAAATATAGAGGTGGAATCAGAAGAAAAGGGTTTTTGTCAAACTTCAGAGGTGTGAACACTTGTTTGTCCCTGTGATTGAACCACTGCATCAATCTTTTTAATGTGTTATTTGAGAATTCTCACTCTAGTTCTTCCTCTCTCCTTTGTTGGTGCCTCTCTCTCAGAGGACCACATGGAAGAGGTGGAGAGCTGAAAGTCTATTATCTACCAACACTTTCTGCGTGGTACTGTTATCCGTTTTCATGTCTCAAAGCTAGTTTTAAAGATACCCACAACTGAGTCTTTCTCCTCTTTTGTGAATTCAAAATTAGGGCAGATTCAAGAACAAAACTCTCACACTGGTTGTCAAATACAAAGAAAGTCTAGAGTTATGGAGGAAAATTGTGCCTCTATTATAATCCAAAGAGAATCATCACACAAGAGGAACTAGCAGTAGTACAGAGAATGAGAATGCATGATATAGCACAAAACTAATAATGCATTCAGATCCACAGTTTTCCTCCTGTTTGCTAAGAGAGGGAATAACTATTTCCAGTTAGACCAACTGAACTTTCATAATAACTGCAAGTGACAGGTTTGAGGAAATCTAGTTTCAACATTGATCAAGAGAAGCTGCAATATGGTCAGATATAGATTTACCTTATATATATATATATATTATGTGCATTCATATATTTAGAGATGATTACATTATATACACTACAATTCAAAAGTTTGAGGTCAGTAAGCATTTTTAAATGTTTTTGAAATAAGTCACTTATGCTCACCAAGACTGCATTTGTTTAATCAAAAATATAGTAATATTGTGAAATATTATACTAATTTAAGGTAACTGTTTTCTATTTTGATAGAGTTTAAAAGATAATTTATTCTGGAAAAGCTGAATTTTCAGCATCATTACACCATTCTTCAGTGTCACATGATCCTTCAGAAATCATTATGATATGCTGATTTTATGCTGAAGAAACATTTCTTTGTATTATTACGTTGAGCTGCTTAATGTTTTTGTGGAAACTAATACACTATATTACCAAAAGTATTGGGACACCCCTCCAAATCATTGAATTCAGATGTTCCAATCACTTCCATGGCCACATGTGTATAAAATCAAGCACCTAGACACACAGACTGCTTCTACAAACATTTGTGAAAGAATGAGGTTTTTCTCAGGAACTCAGTGAATTCAAGCATGGTACTGTGATAGAAATTTCCTCACTATTAAATATCCTACAGTCAATTGTTAGTGGTATTATAACAAAGTGGATGCAATTGGGAACAACATCGACTCAGCCACGAAGTGGTAGAACACAAAATCAGAGCGTGGTCAGTGCTGAGGCACACAATGTGCAGAAGTCACCAACTTTCTGAAGAGTCAACAGCTACAGACCTCCAACCTTCATGTGGCTTTCAGATTAACTCAAGCACAGTGTGTAGTAGATAACTTTAATGGCCAAGCAGCCACATCCAAGCCTTACATCACCAAGTGTCTGATGCAGTAGTGTAAAGGACGCTGCCAATGGACTCGAGAGCAGTGGAGAAGTGTTTTCTGGAGTGATCAAGCTTCTCAGTCTGGCAATCTAATGGACGAGTCTGGGTTTGACCGGTGCCAGGAGAACGGTACTTCGCTGCATTGTGCCATGTGTAAAGTTTGGTGAAGGGGGGATTATGGTGTGGGGTTGTTTTCAGAGGTTGGGCTTGGCCCCTTAGTTCCAGTGAAAGGAACTGTTAATGTTTCAGCATACCAATACATTTTCGACAATTTCATGCACCTAATGTTGTGAGCAACAACAAACCATGGGTGCATCTCAATCAGCTCCCTAGTTCAGTAGTCAGGGCACTGATCAGGGAGTCAGCCCATTGACTTATGTCCTGATCAGTGCCCTGACTAGTGAACTAGGGAGCTGATTGAGACGCAGGGCATGAGTGAACATGAACGGAGAAGCTGATGAGACTGCTTTGCTCTGCCCCGTGGATGGGAAATTTTGTATTAAAAAACGAAAGAATGGAAGCGTCGACAAGAGCACGGTTGTGTGCAAGCTATACAACAAGGAATTAGCGTATCACCGCAACACATCGAGCCTCAAATATCACAAATATGCTTTTGCTCAACTTAATGGCAAACATTGCGCTGGTCTGCTGGACTGAAATAAATGAACTATATTTTGTTGATTAAGCTTATGTATTCAGTCATTATTCAATGGTATACTAAAAATCCATGTGAAAAATTATTTCTCATTGTTCTCAGGTCAAATATTTCTATGCAATTAAAATGCGATTAATTTCAATTAATTAAAGCCTCTAATTAATTAGATTAATTTTTTTAATCGAGTCCCGGCCCATATATATATATATATATATATATATATATATATTACGGTAAATTTGGAATTGCAAGAAGAAAAAATACTGGAAAAATACAAAACTACAATTGGAGGTAAGTTTGTGTTGAAGGACATTCTCCCTTCTTTTTTTATGCACTGGGAGGCAGATACATGGCCTTTCATAAAGATTGAAAGAGACTGAGGGAGTGATGAATTGGCTGAACATAAAAGGACTGAAGTCTTGTCATTGTTGAACCAACAGGATGACAAGTACCATACCATTTAAGATTTACAAAGTCTTAACATTTTCTGTACAGTGAGACGGAGGATATTTATGTTTTTTTTTTACGCGGTGTATTTGAGAAAAAAAAAACATAGAAGGGCTGGGTGCTGTCAATTATCATCACGATGTAAAGGTCAACTGATATCAGCTCTCTTTATTCAATTTATTTATCTCACTTAGAGTGAGAGTGGACAATATCCAAAGGTCACTTCCAGTAAGACAGCTGCCTTTGTACATTTCTAAGTAAATCATCTGGTGCATCTTGACAGCTCTAACATCTCTACACACCTGTATTCTGCCTATCCAACACACATCACAAAAGCTCAGATCACCATGACTGCCAATTCTGTAGTCTGTTACTATTGGAAACGGGGAAATAGAGATAAAGGCTGACTCTATGTATAAAAGAAGAGCAATGGCATATCATCGCTTTACTGAAGTTATAAACTCTAGTCCTAAATCCTAGTGTCTCTGAAGGGAAGACTTAACCTGAGGAGATTTGTTTTGGGGCAGGGATGCTGAATCAAGTTTAGAGAATTGAGTGATTTCAGTCTCAGTATGGTGTCTTTGATGTTGTTGTTTTTTTGTCTTGAAATGTTGCCTTGGAAATGCTGTTTCCTTTTACTGTCATTTGTGATGACGACTCTGATGAAATGGCTGAGAGAGATGAAATAAAAAAACACACACCATGTGAACATAACCACAGGTGGGCTCAGCATTAAAGCAGCTAATTTCTTGAGCTCCAAATATTGAGAAGAAAGGTCTCATTCTCCCACTATAGAATTTCAGACATTTGTGTTGAATCTGTATGACCGAAAAGAGACTTCTTTGCTTTTCATTTTGAGTTCTTTGTGGGCCTGGCGATGACTCATGCTAATTAATGTCTTTCACTTTCTCTTTATGACATTATTCTCAGTGCCTTCATCAGAATGTGTTTCAGGAAATATAAGTTGTCAAGCCCTGTGCCCTTTGTTCCCTGCCTTATTTTGCATTGATAAACATAAAATTAGCACTTGATTCATAACTTTTAATAAAAAATTCAGGTCTCCAATTGAAAATGTTTAAGTGACTGATCACATCTAAATTTTTCAGTTGGGCGAATTTAATTTATGGGAATTAAATCGCATCAATTCACAGAATTTCAATTTCGGCCAAATGAAAAATGTAGATGTGATCAGTCACTAGAAAATTTTCAATTGGAGACATTTTTTTTTTTTTTTTACAGTGCATGGATGTGTTGAATGCAGAAACATTATTAGACACCAACTAAAAGCTTTATGTTGTCAAAGTACAGTAGTGAAATTAAGAACATTTTCATTTAGAAATTAAATAAGTAAACTTAGGAAGATTGTGGCCAAAACTCGTACGGCAATCACTTTCAAATGACTGTAGAGCGGCATATTCCCTCTCTCCCTCCCCCCTGACTCGAGGTTGCCCACATATGCTGCAGGATCAGCAGGTATGTTTGTTGCTGCAGCTGTGGTAACTAGAGCAGATCTGGCAACCCGGACACTGAAACACTACTGACTTTGTGATTGGTAGATAGGTGGAGGGTGGATGGGTGGAGCTTCAGGCCAAAACACATGTCAACATCATTTGAGGGCTGCAACAACAACTTTTAAATGTCTATATCCTGGCCAGACTACTGTTGTCAGTGATATAAGTATTTGAAATTAACATGATTTATTAACTACGTCTAGTGACATATCAGGGCCATTTTATGATTAATTCAAATACATTTCTTACATACAGTTCCTTTAAGACATGCAGTCAGTTTATAATAATGGTGAATGCTGTGTGCATCCTGAAATGTACATAAATCAACAACCTGAATGAAATTCAGCCTTTGTCAACTGATTTAAATTTTTCTATTCTAATTTTACTATTCTGTAATGTCTATTGAATAACACATAAAAAAAACAATTTAGATAAACGGGGTAGCTGATCATACTTGCCATTTTTAAAGATAGAAATTACAGTCATTTATCACAACATCACAATTAAAGGGAGCCTGCTCCGCCCTCCTATGTACTTCTGCTCAATTTTCATTTTTCTTCAGTACTCCCTCTGGGATTGCGTTATATTCATTTTCACCCTTGTGTCATTTCAAACCCGTAAAACATTTGTTCATCTTCGTAACACAAATTAAGATATTGTTAATGAAAATGAAAGCTCCCCTCAATAGAGATCCAATGCAACTACCATTCAAGGGCCAGAATGGTAGGACAGACATCATTAAAGTAATCCATGTGACTTCAGAATGCTCGTGAATGCTCTGACGGTGTAATACACCCCACAGTTTACCACATTATTTACAAAACAATATTATCCAAAGCATGTTCACGCAACAATGTCAACTCGCGTGTTGAGGCGAGTCTGAAAATAACACGCACGTGATGTGATGCTCTTGTGAATGCGTGTTGCAGATCAATATTGTCATGAATAAAGTGGTGATACATTTTTTTAATGTGCAAACAAAGTGCTCATAATGCTTCCTAAAATTGGGGTTAAACCACTATAAGTCACATTGATTACTTTATTGATGTCTTTATACTCATTCTTAAATGTGGTAGTTGGTTTGGATCTATATGGAGGAACAGAAAGCACCCACATTTCATTAAAAATACCTTCATTTGTGTTCTGAAGATGAACGAAGGTCTTATGGATGTGGAACGACATGAGGGTGATGACAGAATTTACAGTTTTGAGTAAACCCTTTAAAGCCTCAATATGTATTCTTTCGCTGCTAGAGGTCTCTTATTCAAAACAAAGGCCTGTATTTTGCAAAACTTTTATAATGCTGCAGACAATATCCTCCTCCAACAGAGCAACTTTCAGCTGTGCCTTTACTCTTTAGCTGTGCCTCCACCTCCACTCTTCAGCTGTGCCTCCACTCTTCCTGCTGTGCCTATTTCAACAGGGCTACCTCCTCTGACAAAGCCACCTTACGCTGTGCCTCCTCCAACAGGGCTACCTCCTCTGACAAAGCCACCTTCCACTGTGCCTCCTCCAACAGGGCTACCTCCTCTGACAGGGCCACCTTACGCTGTGCCTCCTCCAACAGGGCTACCTCCTCTGACAAAGCCACCTTACGCTGTGCCTCCTCCAACAGGGCTACCTCCTCTGACAAAGCCACCTTCCACTGTGCCTCCTCCAACAGGGGTACCTCCTCTGACAAAGCCACCTTCCACTGTGCCTCCTCCAACAGGGCTACCTCCTCTGACAAAGCCACCTTCCGCTGTGCCTCCTCCAACAGGGCTACCTCCTCTGACAAAGCCACCTTCCGCTGTGCCTTCTCCAACAGGGATACCTCCTCTGACAAAGCCACCTTCCGCTGTGCCTTCTCCAACAGGGCTACCTCCTTTGACAGAGCCACCTTCCGCTGTGCCTCCTCCAACAGGGCTACCTCCGCTGTGTCTCCTCCACCTTCCGCTGTGCCTCCTCCAACATGGGCTACCTCCTCTGACAGAGCCACCTTCTGCTGTGTATCCTCCAATAGAGCCTCTTCCTTTGACAGAGGCACCTTCCGCTGTGTCTCCTCCAACAGGGCTTGCTCCTCTGACAGAGCCACCTTCCGCTGTGTCTCCTCCAACAGGGCTTGCTCCTCTGACAGAGCCACCTTCCGCTGTGCCTCCTCCAATAGAGCCTCTTCCTTTGACAGGGCCACCTTCCGCTGTGTCTCCTCCAACAGGGCTTGCTCCTCTGACAGAGCCACCTTCCGCTGTGCCTCCTCCAACAGGGCTACCTCCTCTGACAAAGCCACCTTACGCTGTGCCTCCTCCAACAGGGCTACCTCCTCTGACAAAGCCACCTTCCACTGTGCCTCCTCCAACAGGGCTACCTCCTCTGACAGAGCCACCTTACGCTGTGCCTCCTCCAACAGGGCTACCTCCTCTGACAAAGCCACCTTACGCTGTGCCTCCTCCAACAGGGCTACCTCCTCTGACAAAGCCACCTTCCACTGTGCCTCCTCCAACAGGGGTACCTCCTCTGACAAAGCCACCTTCCACTGTGCCTCCTCCAACAGGGGTACCTCCTCTGACAAAGCCACCTTCCGCTGTGCCTTCTCCAACAGGGATACCTCCTCTGACAAAGCCACCTTCCGCTGTGCCTTCTCCAACAGGGATACCTCCTCTGACAAAGCCACCTTCCGCTGTGCCTTCTCCAACAGGGCTACCTCCTTTGACAGAGCCACCTTCCGCTGTGCCTCCTCCAACAGGGCTACCTCCGCTGTGTCTCCTCCACCTTCCGCTGTGCCTCCTCCAACATGGGCTACCTCCTCTGACAGAGCCACCTTCTGCTGTGTATCCTCCAATAGAGCCTCTTCCTTTGACAGAGGCACCTTCCGCTGTGTCTCCTCCAACAGGGCTTGCTCCTCTGACAGAGCCACCTTCCGCTGTGTCTCCTCCAACAGGGCTTGCTCCTCTGACAGAGCCACCTTCCGCTGTGCCTCCTCCAATAGAGCCTCTTCCTTTGACAGGGCCACCTTCCGCTGTGTCTCCTCCAACAGGGCTTGCTCCTCTGACAGAGCCACCTTCCGCTGTGCCTCCTCCAATAGAGCCTCTTCCTTTGACAGGGCCACCTTCTGCTGTGCCTCCTCCAACAGGGCTACCTCCTCTGACAGAGACACCTACCGCTGTGCCCCCTCCAACTGGGCCTCCTTCTCTGATAGAGCCACCTTCCGCTATGCCTCCTCCAACAGGGCCTCCTTCTCTGACAGAGCCACCTTCCGCTGTACTTTTCTCCAAGAGGGCCTCCTCCTCTGGCAGAGGCACCTACTGCTGTGTCTCCTCCAATAGAGCCTCTTCCTTTGACAGAGCCACCTTCCGCTGTGCCTCCTCCAAGAGGGCCTCCACCTCTGACAGAGCCACCTTCCGCTGTGCTTCCTCCAAGAGGGCCTCCTCCTCTGGCAGAGGCACTTACTGCTGTGTCTCCTCCAATAGAGCCTCTTCCTTTGACAGAGCCCCCTTCCGCTGTGCCTCCTCCAACAGGGCCTCCTCCTCGGACAGAGCCACCTTCAGCGGTGCCTCCTCCTCCTACAGAGCCACCTTCCACTGTGCCTCCTCCACAGGAGGAGGGGGGGGAGGGGGATGGTTGCATTTGTAGGTTTGCACAATAAATAGGTGTTTAATAAGGTTTTTTCCATTGCAAATTGTTAAATTCGTCCAGAAATATGAAGAGATAGAATAGCATCTGTAACATCTGCACACTGCATCTATGTAGGCCTATGTTCTACATAAGCACAAAAAACTCTATAACTGTTATTTGATAAATATGACTAAATATATAATAATAAAATAATATTATTGTATAAAAAATAATACTATAACGAAGCAGCTGTCAAATACGAAATGTTTAGTTTAGCTACTTACATATCTCATACTTGACGTTGAGTTGTGCTGCTAAAATTCTCGCTCAGCATCAGCAGCTTTTGTGTGAACATAAAGCCTACCTACACTCTGATTTGATTTGTTTGACATTGACGAGCTGTGACAGACGAATGAGGATCAAATAAACACACACATCTGCATCTGATGTGAGCTGAAGCCCCCTTAAAAAGGCATGATATTAGGCATGGCAAAACATGGTACTCACTGTGTTTAAAATCTCTTTATCTGGGTTTAAGCATTCTTGGAAACAGTTGGGATAATGTAAGTCAAATTTTGTTCTAGTGGTTTTTGGATGGGGGAATTCATGTTGATTGAGACACTTTCTGCCACTGAGATGACTTGGAAAAAAGTGTCCCAATCACCCTGAAATCACCCTATATTTTGAATCCAAAAATCTTACATATTGTGCCTTTAAGTCAGCATGGGATGCATTTTTTTTCTTATTTTACTATTTTATTTAGAGAAAACATTGTAACTTTGTCATGTCCCCATGCTGATTCCCTAATAACAATGTTCCAAACAAAGCATGTTTGCAGATTTTGTTGCCAATTATTTTATAGTTTTTCACGTGCCCCAACTTCACTATGCTGTTAACTAACAAAAAACTAGCAAAAGCTAGGTCCTAATGTTGCCTTGTCAGAAAATAGTAATAGATGTGTGTCATTTTGGTAGGCCTACAATAGCTATAGAGCTTAGAATATTTCACATACAACTTTCTATTTGACAACTTAAGGTAGGCCTATTTTAGTATTTATGATCATTCCAATAGCATGCGAATGGACATTATCACTAAAATATCCAATCTTTGTGTAAGATTAGCCTACAGAAAACACTACAACACAGGCTAACTCAGGCGCTGAAACTAAACCGTAATCATGGTGGATTAAGCTGTAAGGGATTAGAGAACACGTTGTTTTACACTTACAAACACACACATACAGAATCTTTTTTTTCTTCCTTTCTTTTTTTTTTTTTTTTTTTTTTTTACCAATCCACACCCTCTCTCTGTCTATCTGAGGTTGACTATGCAAAGGGCAAAGCGGGCGGCCCGCACTCCCACAATAACAGTCGTGACGTCAGCCCGTCACCGCTCCCGTTGGATGCAGCAGCGGAGCGGCGAGAGAGACTGAACGGTGATTGAAAGAGAAGAGAGCTGAACGGCGGTGGCGGCAGCCATCTTAAAACTACCGCACTAATCCGAGATATACATCTTCTGGATATTTTTGCAACACTGAGCTAAATCTGATTTTATCGGGCTTGAGGAGATAGAATAACACAGTTTAAGTCATTCGCTGTTTTTATTACGAAGGCGGGATGCGGATCCGTGGGGTGAAACCTTTCGCTTCTGCAGTCGGTCTGCTTTTAGGACTATTATGCGCGGTGGAGGCAGCCAAAGGTAAGAATCAGGACCTTTTTTTTTATTATTAATGAAAAGGTTAATATGTTAAAGTGTAGGCCTAGCGTTACCTTTTTAAAAGATATGGAAGGCTGTACGAAAATATTACTATAATTAAAATAATTTTAAAGATCCTGTAAGTGGTTTCTTGACAATGATGTGAAATAATCGCTCAATATCAGCGTCTGGATGTTGCGTCCATACATAGCAGTTTCTTAAAAATCAATCTCTGCGCTAATATCCCATCTCATACTAAAAAGATGTTATGAACTAATTGCTGTGGCCTGTCAGCTGTGAAATGTCCAATCTCTCTTACGGTTCCGCTTCACTTGACAGCTATTTTTGAGTCTCAATCCTTTAAAACAACGATATGTGCCAACACCCCGTGGCCAAGCAGACTTCAGCCTACAGCTATTTGTGTAACTACATCAGAGCATATTGCTTGGGAATCAAATATGTGTGCTTGATTTTTTTTTTACCCCATGCTCAAAGACAGTTTGTACCATTTTATCCGACAACGTTAGTTGTTTGTGATTTGTATTGTTATATATACACCGATGAAATGTGCGGTCCGCATTGCAGATCCTCTGTGGAATATATGTGGTCTGATTTTAAAAATTCATCTTTCAAATGGCTCACGCGCAGCTAAATATGACTGAAGGACATCGCTGCAGGTGCACGAGCAGACTTTACAGCAGTGACACGCGGGGATGAGCGAAACATTTGCCTGTGAAACGCAGCCTTTCCAGAAATATCCTGCCTTGCAGTTTCCTAGTTATTTTTTTTCTTAAAGATACAAGTGTTTTTGCTGTGAAGTTGAACTTTTATATGCGGATCATCTTATTAAAGAAATTTAAAGGATGATGTTTTTTTGTACATGGGTCAATGACGTCTCTTTTTTTTTGTCCAGATCAAAGAAGATATACAAAAATAAATTAAAAATTGATGATAATTGTTTAATTTTCTTAATTTAAAAGTCATTTTGACTTTTTTATGAGAGACAGTGTCAAAATTCCCTTCAGTTGTGTACACTTGAGTGTTCAAGGTGCAAAGAAAGTGTTTTAGTAGGCTATTTGCTTGATGGTTACACCACTTGACATTTTTAGAACCATTAGGTCCTTTTTTGTAGAAAATGGTGTGTGTGTGTGTGTGTGTGTGTGTGTGTGTGTGTATATATATATATATATTAGTTATTGCTCATTTTTATCCTGGATATATTTGTCATTGACCCACAGTCAAAATCAAGTCTTATGTATCATCATTCCTGTAGGGGTGCTAATAATTGTCAATCATTATGTTGTTGCCATGTGAGGCAGCTGGGAATGCATGGACTAAGCCAATTAACATACACGATAATTAACACATTGTTTCATGGTCCGTGGTTCAATTCATGGATAATACTTTATAATAACTTTTCATGTTTTATCTATATCTCTGGCTTTATCTTTAATAACAAAAGAAAGTTTGATTAGTGGGTTTCAATTGGTTTTGTAAACAAAGATGGTCTTGCAATCAAACATTAAATGGATGATTATTACCATGACCTTCATAGCACAACAATAGGGAAAATGTTTAACATGACATTAGCTAATAGTAAAAATATGCAAATGCATAAACAACAACAGAAGTGTGGTTTACCAGATATTGGGACAAATATTATTTTAGTTTTAGTGACAACAGAATTCAAATTCTGTTGAGCTTGATTGGACACAAGGGCATTGATGTCAATATCAATTTATATATTTTTCTTCTTCTTTGTTTTTGTTTTTCTTTACCCCACACACATTTTCTTTACCCCCCCCCCCCCCCCATACACACACACAAATTGATAAACATTTTCATCCACAACCCTACCGATGCTATTCCATGCTTTATCAAGGCTCATGTGTTTAAGTTGCTTTGGAGTCTATATTAAAATCAATTTGTATAGTTCCTAAAAGTATATGCCTAAATCGCATATGACGATTACTATACTAAAGACTTTTTGGGTATCTGTACATTTTGCTAGTTTTTCATTACTGGGAAATTGTGATTGCTTGACAGCCAAAAAATGTGTCACTATTCAGAGTAGCAGTTTTGATTAGTCTAATGGCTCATTTCCACCGAGCAGTACAGTACAGTACAATTTGGTAAGGTAAACCCTGATCCGGCTTGCGTTTCCACCATTAACTTGATAAGCGTGGTTCATGCCTGGAAGTAGTCTCAGCCTCAGACATCACACCCACAGATCGTTGGCTGAACGTCTGATGCATATGACACACTTATTTGGAGTTACAAAGTCATCTGATTGGTTGAATTCTACAGGATGTCTGTGAGACGTGGGTGTTGTGTGTTCAGTGAACTTGCACAACGTTCTTGAATGAATAGTTTATAGATGCATATAAACATTTCTCTTATAGATAGATTCTCTTATTGCAGGGACATCAACTTTACATTTTTACTCCCCTAAACATGACGCAGAACAAAATGAACTGTGATTGGTTACTTCACGTGTCGGTCAAACGTCTGCCATCAGTCTGAAGGTCTGGCTACCTGTCGGAAAATAGCGATTGACATCACTTGATATGCGTGATGTATGCCTGAAAGTAGCAATCAATGCCATTTTCGCGCGAAGAAGAAAGCAACACAGTAAAGAGCAATGGACATACAGCAGATCTTTTTCTTGCTTCTTGGCATGTGGCTGTTCATCTTAAGTAGGGTTGGGAACCGAGAACCGGTTCTTATGCAGAACCGATACTGATTTTTGAAAAATACCGGAACCGCGCGAAATTCCTGAGTGTCGGTTCCGAAAACGGTTCTGGTGCAATGTGTGTGCGAAGCGCTGGGAGTATAGCCGCGAGCCGCGCTCCCGCTCTCTCTCTCTCTCTCTCACACACACACACACACACACACATACTCACACTCACACTGTCCTAGCGCTGCCGCCTCCTTTCCCCTCACGTCACTTTTTTAAAATCCCCCACAGCGCGAGTCCCGCAAACGCGGCGCCGAGGAGCTTGTTTGTAATCCAAGGACAATGGCTCATTAGTTTCGAAATGGTTTGGGTACAAGGTGATCGTGCTGAAAATAAAGGCGTTTGTCCAGCCTTAGAAGCTCATTTGAAACATTGCCGCGGCTCATTTAAGAAAATGACAGCTCTGAAGAGACGCCGCTTTAGTTCGAGGTAAGTTAGTGCTAACAATAATAAAGAAAGACGATCAACACCTTATGTGTTACCACTGAAATGTGTGTGTATATATATATATATATATATATATATATATATATATATATATATATTTCCAAATGTAAGCCCATCTTATGCGAAATGCACGCTTCATACTGTCGTCTGCTCTGGCTCTAAAAACTGTTTACTTTTTGCAAACCTTGTGAGCGCGCAAACGCTGCGACCTCGCACCAAATGTTTTTATTGGTTTATTAAGTACAAACAGGAGAGTTATGAAAAATTGAGCGCGAGGGATATGTTCACTTCACACAAAAATATTTTGGAATGAGACGGCTAACTGTAGTAGCGTTTTGTCCACTGTCTATAATAGCCTAATTTAGAGATCACTTTTTTTTTTGAACGTTGACGGTCAACCATCGGTCAAACAGTCATCGGTTAACATCCCTAAAACAGAGAGAGAAAATGTAATAAGACAATTTCAGAGGTGTAAATTTGAACATGTTTATTTTAATTTCCATAAATTCCATATGGCTCGATTAATCCTGTAATATATGTATAGTACAGGACTTTTTTTTTGACATTGCCAACCTGTAAATTCTTTTGAGAGCAAGTAATAAACACAAAAAAGTATTGTTTAAAGTTGCGTATTGTGCCTTTTTCCTTTACCACTATTTGTTTAATAATTTTAATGGAACCGGAATCGGAACCGGAATCGTTAGGCGGAATCGGAACCGGAACCGGAACCGGAAAATTTCTCACGATTCCCAACCCTAATCTTAAGACAATCTTTCATTGTGTTTCAACTGTATATTAAAAAATGGTGCCTCTTGTCTTGTCAATCCCCAAGTGACGATTCTCTGTCAACCAATCAACGTTCTGCAATGATTCTAGCTCCACCCTTTAGGTACCGAACTACTATAAGTACCCTAACGGAAGTGTGCCAAATAAGTGGTACGGTTTAGTATTTAGTACCATTATCAACAATTGCTATAAAATAATTGTTTACTGTACTGTACCGCTTGGTGGAAACAAGCCATAAAATTCACAACCAAGCAAAGTCTTCTACTTTCTCTTTTACAGAGTCTCTGTATTCACATATTTAAATGTCTGCCTCCACACATGATGAACATGATGTTCCACACATGCCTGAAATCGTCCGAAATCGCATACTTCCCTTCTATATAGTAGGTAAAAACCATGATGTGACAAAATAAGTATGTCCGAATTCTCAGTAGGCAAAAAATACCTGGATAACCGACTATTTCTGGTGAGATATTGAAGTGTGCATATGATGGACACTTTACTATCCCACAAGGCCATGGGGGAGGATTTGTGAATGGCAGTAAAGCGACGCAATTAGGTCACATGATAATGCCAGCATAGCGAATGCAGTACGTCCGGATTAAATTCACACATACTTTTTTTAGTACTCGCAAAGTATGCATTCAAAATAAGTACCTTCTCAAGAGAGTATGTCATTTCGGACACAGCCCTTGTCTCACTGACTCACAGTTTTTATAATAGCCTTAAATAACTTTATTACCCATAATGCATTTGACAGGCTCTCTGAGTTTGACTAGCTTTGTTTAAACACACCTGCTTACTTCCCTGCTGTTATCAGTTCTGTGAAAACCCCACCGCAAACGGTCATGAGATGTCCAGCATGCTTTAAAGTTAGAACAAGTTCTTTTAGTGGATATATTTTATTGGATATCAGTTTGATTATAAAAGTTGTTTCTGAAGGATGGTGAGAGATGAATTACCACATTAATTCAAGCTGTGTGCTCACAAAGCAGTTGCCAGGGAGGAAATACCTGACTGTTAAATCCCACCTTCTGACTTCAGACCATTAATTAGCTTAATACATCACTAACAAGTGGTGTGGCAGAAGGAATGGAACTAATATAAAACTAACAAATTGTATGAAACCCAGTATAAAAAGAAGTGTCTTCCATCATTTTCAAATCAAGACATGACCATGTCGTCTGTACTAGGTGCCAACTGGGTCACTAAAGACTCTATTGATACACTGTAAAAAGTAAGTAACCTGGTTGCTTTAATTTTGAGTTCATTGAAATGTAAAAGTTGAGTTGATACAATGAAGGAAATTTGTTTATTAAATAGAAACTCAAAATATTATTGTATCTGAACCACATAAAAAATGTGATAAATCATGAAAATAGCACAATTTCATGTTTCATGTTTCACGGCGTCATCGCAAATAAAACAACGCACATTTACCCATAATGCTTACAAAATCTTTTAATAATATTTAAATAAAGGTTGTTGATTCTCAAAAAGGTTCATTGTATTAACTCAAATTTTTAATTTCAATGAACTAAAAATTTTAAGGCAACCAGGTAACTTATTTTTAAAATTATTTTTCACAGTGTAGACGAAGTTCCTCCTTTCTGTCTTACATCACGTTGAAATATTTTATATAATAATTACAATTTTATGAATTGTGATTGACCTTATTTTGCCATAATTAGACCCGATGCTAACATGACAATAACTTAAACTCGCTTAGTTGTAGATTTTGTGTGAAGGGTTCTTTTTATTCATTGATGTAATGAAGGTTCAGTCAGAGTATATTTTTGGAAAGTTAGAGTATATCAGAAATAAACGTGCTTTTTATCGCAGCTTACAAGTGATTTATTACTACAATATTGCTCCTACACTGTAAAAAAATATTTAGAAAAAAAGTTACCTGGTTGCCTTAATTTTGAGTTGATTGAAATTAAAATTTTGAGTTAATACAATGAACATTTTTTGAGATTTGACAACCTTTATTAAAATATTATTTAAAAAATGTGTAAGCATATTTGGTAATTGTGTGTGTTTTATTTCTGATGACGCAGTGAAACATGCCAAATAGTGCTATTGTCATGATTTATCAGATTTTTTATGTGGTTCAGATACAATAATATTTTGAGTTTCTATTTATTAAACAAAGTTCCTTCATTGTATCAAATCAAATTTTTAATTTCAATAAACTCAAAATTTTAAGGCAACCAGGTTACTTACTTTTTTAAGTTAAACCAACAAAAACCAACAATTATTATTAGAGAATAATATCCATATCTATAGATACTAATAAGCAGTTCACAACATTTCAGATGGAAGGAGATCTTGTATAAACAGCTGCTTGTTCGACTCGTGTGCCCCTCGGTCAAATGTTTTGCTTGTTTCAGCAAAGTGAATCCTGTAGCAGAATGTCTTAATTTACAGATGGCTTGATGGATAATCTCTCAGGATTCTTCTCATAGGAACTAGACGTGTTTTGAAGTGTTGGTTTTGTAGATAGCCAGACATCCATTAGCAGCGCTCTGCTTCGATGTAAGCTTTGGAGGGCCCATTAATTCTAGTAAATGTGGGAAGAGAATTCACACAGCATAGAGGATGGATAAAATAAACTGAGCAGACTTTGTCTCAGGAGGAGGTAGTGGACTCATTGTTCCTGTGAAGCAAGGAACACACAGGGACTGTTGTTGTCGATGCACGCTGATAGGACTTAATTAATGGGAGGCTTTTAGAATTATTTAAAGTGTTTGGCTGATTCATTTGTTATTATGCTATCATATCTGTTAAAGACATTCTGGGTTGTTTTGCCCATTTTTAGTTTCCCTTTAGTGTCTTCCAACCTCTGAATGCAATTTTTGGCTGAGGATCAAAGTTTCATATGTTGTGCTATTTAGCTATGGAATTTATGCTCTGGGAAACAAAGGGTCCCTTGGCCGAGAGCTTAGAGCCGCGTGCCGCAATAAACACGTCACAATGCGCCCACTGTTAGACGTCACTCAGAATTATTTGACTTATGTACCGAATTTGAAGAACTCTTTAAGCATAACAGTGAACAAAGCATCTGTTTTTTGTTTTTGTTTTTAAATGCTGCATTTTAATTTTTGGTGCAGCCAGTGTGGCAGAAATTCACTTAGACAATCAGCTCTTATTCCTCGTGGCGTCTGGGCAGTCAGGGGTAATTTCATTGGCCCCTTTGTGAGCTGAATTGAGTCAGTGATCTGTCAAGAATAGGTCATTATGTACTAAATATAAGGTCTGGCGCTTTGACTTGCATGGTAGCCGGATGACTCCTAATGTTGATCTTCCTAAAGCAACATGTTGCATTTAAAGTAAACAGGCCAAATCATGTGTTTGTGTTTGTATATTGGTGTTCTACTGAGAGACGTGCAAATCAACATTTTCAAAATCGTTTGGTTGCTTGAACGACTAGTCATGGTTTCAGGTTCATGTGGCCCCAGTTAGACGTGCTTTTAGAGAGGACATAACAGTCCAAACTTTCTTTTTTTACACATGCGCTAAAATATTAAATTGTTCAACTTTAAGATTTTCAGCAGCCATTACTCCAGTGTCACATGATGCTTCAGAAATCATTCTAACATACTGATTTCATTTCAATAAGCATTTCTAATTATCAGTGTTGATAACAGTTGTGTTGCTTAATATTTTTGTGGAAACCATAATATATGTTTTCAGGACTATTTGATGAATAGAAAGTTCAAAGGACCAGCATTTATTTAAAATAGAAATCTTAATATATATATTCTTACCCTGCTCCTACTGACTGAAAATTATTATATGCACCTGGGTGATATGATATAATATTATAGGCTTATATGTTATTATGACATATTTATATAAGAAATTTTTGTGACAAATTAGTAAACCATTGTAATTGGATTAAACGTTTGTTACTGATGCCCAGTATGACCAGTGGAGTGCGTCTTCAGCTGTATATAGATACTATTCAGGGTTTAAAGACCAGGCTTTTTCTTGGTCACCCGGGAAGAAAGAACAAAAGGTTAAAGATCTTTCGTCAATGCCCTAAAAATGAGACCTTAATGTAGACCCAATAGAAACCTATTTTGTCAGTAACCCTACCTATAACATTATTACCTGCTTACATTTCAGGTCAACCCAATCCACACACTGAGTGCTCTGAAGAGAGCCCATCCATTCAGTGTGTGTCAGGGTTTGTGCTCTTTGTTTAGCCTGATAAATGTGGCCCTCTGCTATTCAGTGCCTCATCGCGTCAGCACCAGTGCTCCATGGGAACAGGTAACCAGAGAGTAGGTGTTACCTGTGTATAGAGATCTGTGCAGCATGGCCTCCGGAGATATGAAAAGCAGCCCTGTGTTCTATGGCTACGGCTCGTTTTCACTCTCACTGGGCCTTTGTGTGCTCCATACTGAGCTGTGATTGAGCACCATTCACACCGCCCTGCCCCCACCCTCTCTGAAAACGCCTGGGCCTTGTTGTGCTGTAGCGGCTGCTCCGGTGGACAAACAGATACTTCCTTGAGTACACATTGACCCTCTGCTTTGGCTTGACTTCGAACCCCTCCTACTGGGAGATATTTTGGTCAGTAGATCCCAGAGATTTGCCCTATGTTTGTCTACAGGGTCTTGAACTTCAATGAACAATCAATTCCCTGATTGTTAAGGGTAGTGGCTTTTTTTGTGGTTGCCTTCAACCAACTTGCATTTCAAGACGTTAAGAAAATTAGCTGCTCATTCACCCCGCAGAAAATAACAATGTCGATCATTATAAATATTTATAAGCTGAATCATTATGATTATCTCTCTTGGCCGTGAAGTAATTTGTAACATTTTCATTGGTGAACATTTGCATTGCATTTTAGTCTGAGACTAAAATGACTGTAAACGTGAATATATTTTTTAACTTAATTACTTAATTTAGTCTGCATTGGAGTAGGGAAAATCCATAAGCGGATTTGTCAGTTATTGCATTGATAAAATGTTTTAGCACGCAATTATGAAGCCATTCAAAATCAAATGGCTTTTATGAACCAGTTATTTTAATGAGGCAGTCAAATATATTCCCAAAATGACTCTCAAATATGCTTGCAGTTTGATTCCCAAACCAGTTAAAAAAATCTCGCCCTCAGCCAATTGTATTGGTTTAGGTTAGGGTGTAGACTAGGGTTTTGGGTTAATAAGGCCAAAGTAAAGCAAAGTGTAAAGTGCGCATGATGCAAATTTTTTCATCTGAAGAGTATTCGCATACTGGAACGCACACCGGCAGGTTACTGATGCTCATTTAACGTTTCACTGGTGTGAACATATTCATAACAATAATTAAATATTATATATAAAGTATATTTTTTCGATATTAAATGTGTATACTTTATAGAATGTATATAATTCATTACTGTATAATTTAACAATGTTCTAATCTTCTGACTAAAAAAGTAGTTTTGATTCCTTCCTCATTTTAGGAGCTAATGCCCTGCATTGAGATTTAAGAGGCCATCATGAGCAAAAAGCCATCTCAGTTGTTCTGGAGATGTTGTATCAGTCGTTCAGTGATTTCCTAGCAGGCCATTGTGTTGGCCCATTGTCCTGCATTCTTCACATGAGAATGGTGTCTGCTCAGCAAAGACGTCAAGCCACGGCAACAAATTGGGAATGATTCTTCAAAAAGAAGTTTATAAGTCTTTGTCAGGATTAAAGGCAAATGCATCAAGTGTGAAAGCCCATACATTTTCTGCCGAGGTGTAGATTAGTATAGTTATCGTTTACTGCCACAGATAGACCTTGAATTGTGAAGCAGCTGCGTGCTCTGTGAGAACTCGCAGCTCGCTCGCACTCGGGGTGAGAACGGAGGTGTCTGTTGTGTTAATTGTCAAAGGTTGCGGTAGATCACAATCTGGGAGGGATCACTGTCACGAAAAGGTTTCTGGGCCATACTGACCAGAAATAGCCACCCCTTGTTAAACCATTTAAATGTGCCGTATGCATACAGGACACAGGAGGAAGCCCATTTGAAGCTTTCTTTCAGATTATTTTGTTGCCCAGTTGCCATATACATGGCTTGAGGGATTCTAGCAGATGGATGAACAAGCATGGCTGACACCATAACCTTTGGCCTCCCCTCATCAATCAAATCATAATGCAAGAAACACACATTCACACTCTCAATTCAGATAGCATTCTGTCTCGCTCACCATTTTAAGAAGCTCACCAGTGCGTCCCCAACCCCCATGTCAAATAATGGCCAAAATTAGGCTGTACAAAGTATGTTGCTTAATTGCTTTATGCTTGTGGGTTCTCGAGCTATCAGCAAATTAATTACTTCCGTTTGCCATTATTGAAGGCTTGTAGAGTAATGCATGTCTGAATAATTACAGGAAAAAGTCTTGTTCGTTTCCTTTGGATGCCACTATCCAACAAGTAATATTGTGCAAACCTGCCACAACATCGATATCATTAAATTGAAGTTAAAATATGCAACTGCAAAAGATTGATAGGCTTGTGTTCAATAATATGGAAGTGAACAACATATTTCTTACTAAAGCTATGGTTTGTAATGTCTTTTCCATGCTTTCTTCAGTCACAATAATGTATTGTCTTATTGTCTTTGTATTATCTATATTTGAAGGCTTTTTTTGGACAAAAACTGATAAATGTGATTTATTGGGATAAATTAGGCGGTCAAATGTAATGTTTAGTTATTTTGAGTTTTATGCTTGATTACAAGTATCTTAATTATTTTCTTAATGTGCACTACATTCAAAAATTAAGTTAATATTCCTTAAATAATTGTAATATTCTGATTGGAGGCTTTCTTCTTATTATCAATGAATTTTATTTTGGCAGGATTCTTTGATGAATAAAATAAGTTAAAACAACATTTATTTAAAATAGAAATCATCTTTACTGATGCTTTTTTAAATATACAAAATGACAACAAAAACATAATGGCCTAAAAGTAATAATAATCAGCTTTTCATATTTTTGTCTCTTTTTATGTTGCTATAAGGGTGTTATCTATAAAAGTGAAGAACCATTTTCTCACATGCTTATAATAATTAAGTCAGTGCTGTGTTCTTTTAGCCGTCTTGCTGTAAACTTTTGACTCAAGCTTATGTGACACCACAGCACTTTGTAAAGTCTGTGACCTTGTAAGAGAATGAAACAGGAGCATCTCATTATGGGATTAGGTTTCAGTGGGTTTACATGATGGCTAACGGGATTGCATGCCAGGCATAGCGCAATATTGCCTGACCCGGACCCCCCATCTGCAGTCGGCTCATTCTGTCTGGCCAGAGCCACTGCAATAATATTTTTCATCGATCAGATAACGTAGCGATAGCTGCACATGGCCTGTGTCCCAGCTGGTCACGGTGACGCAATCTGACTGGATGGCTGTGCAGCATAAAGCGTGAAAAAGACTGTGACTAGGCGATTCTATGCTTGCCAACTCCAATATGTAGCTTGGAATGTATTTGGATATTAAGCCGCCGGCTTGTTCTGGATGCCTCAGCTTCACTTAGACAGGGTTTTGTTTAGCCCCTTAGACATGCATGCAAAAAATATGCGCAGGAGCTGGTTAGTTCTTCAGTATTAGTCTATGATCATCTAATCTTGGGTGTTGCTGGGATGGAGGCAGCTCCAGGCCTCCTCATCCAGGCTGCATCATTAGGCACTAATTTGTGCCTGCTAGCATTCAAAAGATTTGATTACAGCTAAATGGCTTAATTTGCGGATATTATCCAAATGACTGTAATCTGGAGAATGGATGGTGGCAAACGGTTTGTGCTTGTCAAATACAAATATTGTTATCTGCAATTGTGAAAAGTAGGTCCTCTTTTTCTCTAATGACGTTTTCTGTTAAAGGTGAAGGGTTAAAATGTTTTTTCTACAATTCCACTGTCACCCAATGTAATGATTAAATAACTGATAATAATATATAAATACCTCAAATATATATAAGACATACAAATATAATATATATAAGCAATATCACACAGCAGGGTGATATGGTTGTATATCAGCAGCACTGCTGTTATAATGATATACAATCATATTGCACAGTTCAACGTAATAAATAATGAGTAGGCAAGGCAAGGCAGTTTTATTTGTATAGCATATTTCATACACAATGGCAATTCAAAGTGCTTTACATAGAAATTAATTTAAATAGTTTTAAAGAAAAAAAAAATTAAAAAAAGAAAAAAAAAATACACTGTATATATTTCAAACTTTTTTAACAAATCAAAAACTGAAAAATTGGGCATGCAAAATTATTCGGCCCCTTTACTTCCAGAAGTTCAGTGAGGATCTCTGAATGATCCAATGTTGACCTAAATGACTAATGATGACAAATAGAATCCACCTGTGTGTAATCAAGTCTCCGTATAAATGCACCTGCACTATGATAATCTCAGAGGTCCGTTTAAAGCGCAGAGAGCATCATGAAGAACAAGGAACACACCAGGCAGGTCCGAGATACTGTTGTTGGAGAAGTTTAAAGCTGGATTTGGATACAAAAAGATTTCCCAAGCTTTAAACATCCCAAGGAGCACTGTGCAAGCGATAATATTGAAATGGAAGGAGTATCAGACCACTGCAAATCTACCAAGACCTGGCCGTCCCTCTATACTTTCAGCTCATACAAGGAGAAGACTGATCAGAGATGCAGCCAAGAGGCCCATGATCACTCTGGAAGAACTGCAGAGATCTACAGCTGAGGTGGGAGACTCTGTCCATAGGACAACAATCAGTTGTATACTGCACAAATCTGACCTTTCTGGAAGAGTGGCAAGAGGAAAGCCATTTCTTAAAGATATCCATAAAAAGTGTTGTTTAAAGTTTGCCACAAGCCACCTGGGAGACACACCAAACATGTGGAAGAAGGTGCTCTGGTCAGATGAAACCAAAATTGAACTTTTTGGCAACAATGCAAAACGTTATGTTTGGCATAAAAGCAACACAGCTCATGACCCTGAACACACCATCCCCACTGTCAAACATGGTGGTGCCAGCATCATGGTTTGGGCCTGCTTTTCTTCAGCATGGACAGGGAAGATGGTTAAAATTGATGGGAAGATGGATGGAGCCAAATACAGGACCATTCTGGAAGAAAACCTGATGGAGTCTGCAAAAGACCCGAGACTGGGACAGAGATTTGTCTTCCAACAAGACAATGATCCAAAACATAAAGCAAAATCTACAATGGAATGGTTTAAAAATAAACATATCCAGGTGTTAGAATGGCCAAGTCAAAGTACAGACCTGAATCCAATCGAGAATCTGTGGAAAGAACTGAAAACTGCTGTTCACAAACGCTCTCCATCCAACCTCACTGAGCTCGAGCTGTTCTGCAGGAGGAATGGGCAAAAATTTCAGTGCAAAACTGATAGAGACATACCCCAAGTGACTTACAGCTGTAATCGCAGCAAAAGGTGACGCTACAAAGTATTAACTTAAGGGGGCCGAATAATTTTGCACGCCCAATTTTTCAGTTTTTTATATGTTTAAAAAGTTGGATAATATCCAATAATATTCCGTTCCACTTAATGATTGTGTCCCACTTGTTGTTGATTCTTCACAAAAAATTACAGTTTTATATCTTTATGTTTGAACCTTGAAATGTGGCAAAAGGTCGCAAAGTTTAAGGGGGCCGCAAGGTACTGTGTGTGTGTGTGTGTGTGTATATATATATATATATATATATATATATATATATATATATATATATATATATATATATATATATATATATATATAATGGTGAGAAATAGATCCCTATATGCCAGATTCTAAATTCAGGTACCCCTATCTGAGATGAAAGAGATGGGGCAGGTTCGCAATGTCTCCTGAACCTTACAAGTCGGTCCTGTAGTAAATATATAAGAAAAAACAACAAAATCGAATGGTCCTAGGATGGCTTGCGTGTGAATAAATTATGGGATTATTATCATTTTTGGGTGAACTACTAAGAGGATTCCCATGACTGCGCTAATGCGGCGTAATAATGTTACTTTCATTGAAATCTATATCACAATCACTAACAGACCCTTTCTCTATACTCTATACCTCTATACAGCATATTATTTATACAACATAATATTTATTGAACAACAATATTTAAAATAACAACAATAGCCTTTATAAAAGGCAATAAGTACAAAATGTACAAAAGCAGTGATCTAGTACAGGATTCAAGTTAAATATAGTCTAAATATAAAGTAATGAAGCTTAACTTTGCCTTCAGTCAAACTGATTTTTCTCTGGAACAAGTAATAGATTAATAAAACCAGATTGCCCGTTTGATACACCCCAAATTAACTATTTAAACACTATCTACATAAGAGCCAGCATCAAATTCCCAAAGGACTGGCCAATATGAATCTGTTCTCTGCATGTACATGGTCACTGAACGACCGCTCGGTCTGGAGCATGCATCTGCAAGAACATCAAAAAATATGTAATAGGCTATGTATAGACACATATTTGAGGTCTAAATAACTACATTCTCGCCTTAAAACTCTTTTCACAACAACAGTAGTATTTGCTCTGCAATGATGCCAGGATACAAACGATGAAAAGGTCCCAGTATTGATACTGGGAGAAAAAAGCACTTCTGGAAAAGGCTTTCATCCAATCAGATCTGAGAAACAGGAAGAACTGTATTAAATTATATTAAAATCTGTTCCAATATGCTATGGCCTTCAGACTTAAAATGAACATGCTGTCGAATGAAAATTGATTGAACTGTGATCTCATATATTTACTCCACTGAGCTCATGTGTCAGTGCTGCTCTAATGCACCAGTTACATAATATTGATTTGCATGGCTTTCATCATAAAACACTATGCTGTGACCTCCTCTTCAGACAGAGAGTGTTTCCATCTATACCCATCTCTAGCCTTTAACCACTTGTCTCAACACTTTTCTACTGTTGTCATTATGAAATCATATTTTTGGTGTTTTGTCAACATTTGTGGCCTATTTATCGAACAATTCTCTCTGTAGGTCTTTGTCACAGTTGCTTTGTGTTGTTGCTGCGTAAAGATCTAAAGTGTTTCTATACAAAATGGATGTGAAAACATCCAACTGGCTTCCTGCCGGCCCAAACGGTTGCCTTGTGCCAGAGCTGCAGGGCTTAGAAATGACATCAACCACATCAGAGCTCGTTCAGTAATCAGATTCATTCTCCGCCAGCCTGGTAACCAGCCCTTCCTCTTTGATACCCGCTCATTTAGTTTAGTTTATTGCAGACCAGACGTCAGTGTGGGCTTTTCAAACATAAGCTGTTTTTAATGGTTCATTATGGGCTTCAAGAAAGTTTAAAGAAGAAAATAATTGCAGTTTGATTGGTAAATGTGTTTTTGGTAAGAGAAGGAGTGATATGTGTACCATATGTTCTTTGAGTGTGTGTGTGTGTAGGAGTGTCGCCAGTGTTTAGCAGGTGTTTGGCTGCTGTGTTTAGTGGTTTTCGCTAGCTGGGATCGGTGCCATGACTGAATGCGCTCCAAGAGGTCTCAAGGACCCTTATTGAGATGTTTCAAAATAAAGACTGATGTCCATAGAGTATCTTTATAATCCTCACTTGGTTTGTGAACAGGTTCTTAGTGAGGACTGAGTATCTCTTTTTATGTTAATATGTGATGATATCAATGTTATCAGTAGGTTTGTTCTTTGGCAGAAGGGTTTGTGAGTACAAACAGTTCTTTGTCAGCGTAAACCCAGCTTAACCTCTCTCGGTTACAAATATCCCACGTTGATGCTTTGATTTACTTTCCATTACTTAGCAGGACATTTTAAGGCATTTTCAAATTGGGTAGCTTTCCTAAGCGGTTGTACTGACGGAGGAACCCAAGCAATAGGGACCACAATAAGCTGTGTTTCTATCTGATTTGCATTTTTTTTTTGCGCAAATTCATTTTTCCAGAAAAATAGTGTTCAAGAGAACCAAATCATCACTTCCAGTAAAGCCACACTGGCTCATTTCTTAAATAAATTTAATAAAATGCTTGCACTTTATAGTGCGCTTTATGTTTGCTAGCACTCAGCAGATGACAGGTTTGGCTTTAGCATTTGAAAATGCTAATAAATGCTTAAAAATATGTTTTTTTTAATCTATTTGCTCAATTTTAGAGTCATATGTTTTTCCCAAGTGTATACATTTTTATTTTGCATCCTGTTCAAAAGCTTGGGGTCTGTAAGATTTTTTTGATATGTTTAAAAAAAAACTATTTTACTATCACCAAGGTTGTGTTTTTAAAATAAAAATACTGAAAAAAATACTGAAAAAACAATAATATAGTGAAATGCAATTTAAAACTGTTTTCTATTGTAATATATTTTATTCCTGTGATGGCAAAACTGCATTTTCAGCCATTACTCCAGTATTCAGTGTCACATATTTCTTCAGAAGTCATTCAAATATGCAGATTTGGGAACATTTGTTATTATTTTCAATGTTGAAAAAAGCTGATTTATGTTTTTGTAAAAAAACATTATCATTTTCATTTTTCATATTTTGATGAACAGAAAGTAGCTTTTGAGACTTACTGTAGTGGTTTGTTTTTACTTGGGCCAATAAATATCTACACAAACCCACACAAATCTAGTAACCACCCCTATTATCTCTATAGCAACATCCTAGTAACATTCTAAGTCAGCATCTTAGCATTTAGTTTTGCATGTACAACAACCACACTCAATTCATCCATTCATCCATATTTCACGTTTAATTGAATTTGTACCATAGTCTGTCTGAATATTATATTCTGATTGATTTGAAGGTGTGCAAAACCGTTTAATGCGCAGGTAGTTTCAATTCGGTTTAATTACTGTTCTACTGAAACACACACACAGAAACCTGTCAACACTGCCCTGCAAATTTTATTAATAAACTAGCTTCGCTACTGAGGATCTTTCTTTCTGGTTTCTACAGATTTTTTTCCAATGTAGTTACATAGCACCCAAGCTTGGTTAAAAATATCTTAATATTCCCCATAAGTGTTCATGATGACCAAGTTAACACGAGCAGATTATTTAACAAATTACAGTCAAGTGAAGTAAACAATGTATGGTATGTTCTCAGCCTGTTTTTCCTTAATTTAAAGCATTGTCCCAGCTTGCACTTTGAACATGTGACTGACCTCGGCTCTTAAGGTTTTATAAACCTGGGATTTTAAAGCAGATTATCAGGGTAGTCTGGTTTGACAATCTGTCCAGAGACAACGAACAGCAGCAACAGCACTCTTGAGTCACGTGAATCCACTTTGCTAAGACGATTTATGAGCCAGATCACAAATTTCACAGACAATACCAAATCCTGGCCTTCCTCCCAGCTCTCTATGCACTGAATACATACAGCGTTAGAATCGTGTTTGTAGCATTGATAGACATGTACAATCGTTGGTTCCTGAACCATGCAGTTTTGAATCACAAATGTATTGCAGCTGAAAATTAACAGGGTGAAGAAACATGAAAATGAAGCGACAATTTTGTCAAGCATACTATTTTCCTGAAGGTGTGAAATTGGATGAGGCGTGTAATGTGAACGGAGGTGAGCGTTATGGTGTTATTGCTGTGGAGGTTATATCCTTCAATTAGTGTCAGTGATCAGGCTTCTGCCTGCGGGGTGAGACGCAAGACGCCGGTGCCGAGAAACCACGGTGAAGCCAATAAATCATCTGTACTCGCTCCAGCAGCTGCACTAGTTGCAGTTTTTTTTTTCAGAGTAGCAATTTTCTGAACAGTATAAGAGATGGGAGCTGTTAGCACAGTGGATGTTAAAGAGTTTACATGCACAAGAGCCATATTATACAGTAACTGGTAGAGGTGTAACAATACCTTCATCATGATTCGATACATATCACGATACTAAACTCACGATACAATATTATTGCGATACTCCATGATATGGTAAAAGGTTAACAGGAAATGTACTGTTTGGTATAAATTTGGTATTACATTGGTAGTAGAAATTAATAGGCTTGGACTTAGTGATAGTAACCCATTGAACAGGACAAAACATTACAAATATTCATAATTCTGAAGCTGAAAATACAGAATTATTTCAGATAAATATGCTTTCACTTTGTCACTGACTAGATATATGTTTAAAATAATATAGGCCACTTTTTACTGGTAACATAAGACATTTGGCCTTATCAGCACCCACAAATATTCCCCCATTGCATTATTATATGATTATATTTAGTTTATACTAGTTTTTTTCTCAAACAGTAATTTTCCTTTAGGTGAACTATACACAATACAGATTGTCACTATCCACGATACATATTGTTGCATTTTTATATTGCGATATTGTGTCAATATATTTTTAAACCCCTAGTAACTGGTTCATTTTAAATTGTGTACTGGGAGTCTGTATAGTCCAGTTATTATTCAGCACAATAACTATCTGTTTTATAATTATGGTTAAGTTAACCAGCAGCCATATCACCCTGTAGCCCAAGACTGGTTTCCCACTGAAGCTAAGCAGGGCTGAGCCTGGTCAGTACCTGGATGGGAGACCAACTGGGAAAACCAGGTAGAGGTGTTAGTGGTGCTCACCCTGTGGTCTGTGTGGGTCCTAACACCCAGTATAGTGATGGGGACACTATACTGACAAACAGCACCGTCCTTCGGATGAGACGTTAAACCGAGGTCCTGACTCTCTGTGGTCATTAAAAATCTCAGGATGTCTTTCGGAAAAAGAGTAGGGGTGTAACCCCGGCATCCTGGCCAAATTTGCCCATTGGCCCCTGTCCATCATGGCCTCCTAATAATCCCCCTCTCCTGATTGGCTTCATCACTCGGTCTCCTCTCCACCAATCAGCTGGTGTGTGGTGAGTGTTCTGGCGCAATTCGGCTGCCGTCGCATCATCCAGGTGGATGCTGCACATTGGTGGTGGTTGAGGAGATTCCCCCCTTCTATGTAAAGCGCTTTGAGTGCCTTGAAAAGCGCTATATAAATCGAACGCATTATTATTATTATTATTATTAAGGGATTAGTTAGGTGCTCACCGAAGAGCTGTGGCTTTTAGCTTTGTTTTGAAGTGTGTTTCTTAACGTGTTTCTTAACAGCTGATTCCGTCTGACTGCCATGTGACGGACACTAGTGTTGACGGCATCAGTCTGCTGAGCTCATTTTGTTTCCCTGCGGCCTCCTGCTTCCTGCCGCTGCCTCGCTGTCAGGTCCGCACACAATGAGATCAGCACTGCAGGAGTATCCCCTTTCGCCCAGCAACTGCTGATGTACTCACATTTCGGATGCAGGCACTGATTAGCCGTTGAAGTGAGCAATCTGCCCTTCACATCAACCTCTGCGTCCAGACAGTGCTGCCATTACTGCAGTGTTTCTGCAGTCTGAAGCTAAAACAGACCACATCTGTCCTCTCTGCTTTCAGAGCTCAAAGCCTTCAGTCAACACTAATGAGCTGCTGAGCTTCTGCGTGCTCTCAGCTCGAATAGAGGCGACAAATGCCACTGCGCACTACTGCTGCGTTATGTCAGTGTGGGATTTCGTGCTCTGACTTTAAGCTAGCATACAGTTGTGCTGACACATAGTCCATCCTCACAGAAAAGAGAAATAATTGGTTGTTGTCTAGGCTTGGTTTTGTTCAGCAACAAAATAAACTTCTACTTTCCTGTTTCTTTTTCCCCCCACAGTAAATAAGCACAAGCCATGGATTGAGACCACGTATCATGGTATCGTAACAGAAAATGAAGACAAGGTTCTTCTGGACCCTCCACTGATAGCCTTGGATAAAGATGCCCCTTTACGCTATGCAGGTAAGATCCTCCATCTTCTGGACTCAAATGAGGCTGTCAGCCATTTTGCTTCCTCATGCTTTCCACAGGATAGTTCACCTAAAAGGTCTGTCATCATCCATAAAAAGGGATAAAAAAAATGTTAAAAGGAAAAAGAGAAATATTTTTTAAATATTTAATTTAAATAAAGTTGAAGTACTAAAAGAAAACTATATGAACTAAAGCTAAAAACAAAACGTAATAAAAACTATATAGAATTTTTATTTGTAACTAGCATTAATAATAGTATATCAATGATACTAAAATAACACTACAATCTGACAGTAGTGGTGTCATTTCCATCATGACCAACAATTTTACCATTAATAAAGTTCCATAAAAATAGTGTATAAAAATGACAGAAACAGATTAGATTTTTGACATTGTTGATTTAAATGCACCATTGGTTTCCTGTGTGTCATGTGACCAAACATTGTTGACATCACACTTATGTGATGCTTTTAATAGCACCAATTTTATAACCATGTTTATTTTGTGCCATATCAGACTTTGGCAGCCATTCCCATTCACTTACATTATATTAAAAAGAGCACAAAACACGAAGTTTGGAACAACATGAGGGTGACTTATTGACAGAATTTTCATTTTTATCATAAGCAGTTTTGTTGCAGTGATAACCATGCAACTGATTTGTCTGTAAATCACATTTAATGGACAGGTCAGTAGAATTTTTCTAAAGACAACCTTTATCCTTTTAAATATTTAGTCAGCTAGGAACTATAATTCTTTTGTGAATTAGTTTTGAATAATTTTTTCTCAGGCTCTTGGTTTTTTTAGTTTGGTAAAGTATTGACCAAGGTTTCCTACTCTCTTCTTGTCAATTATCTTTACAATAATGTGTTAAACCTTAAAATAGCTCTATAACAAACCATAATTACATTTAGAATAAAATATGTAATATCATCAGGCTGCTGTTGAACTGTACTGATGTAATTGGTGAAGTCAGCTCTTGGTAATTAGGTTTGTAGATATTCTTGCAGACTCTAATGCTCTTGGGTTAATGGGGCTGTTTGTTTCTCCATGTACTGCTTTATGCTTCTTGCCTTTATATTTGCTCATGTCTCTAGACATTTAGCAGTGGATGCAGTAGTGCAAAAATGTAATATCTAAAATATTGGGTTCTATTGTTTTCTACAGAATGCAGGAGCGAGTTATGATAGATGTTGGTGGTGCGCTTTTCCCAAAAAATTTTTCCACCAATTGCATAAAATCAGTTTGAAGAGCTGTTTTTTTTGCATGTTGGAGTAATAAGCTCACATTGAATCAGTGCAGAAGAAGATAGACAGTCCATAAACCCATCACTTTTTTAAATTGCTTCTCTCGTTTGCGGGGCAGCTGGTTGCCAGATTTCTAGAGCTCTTCTGATATCAAGATCAATGACGTTTCTTCGTACTCTGCTCTTTTCCTGTGAGAGGGAATGTGCAGCATCGGCTCTGGCCATTTTTAATCACTTCGAGATTTACTTTGACCTGATTTCAAATCTCATTATTCAGTGGTCCATTGTAAATTCACTCCATCTTTTCTCACAGTTTTAATACCAGTCCTTAGAAGTCTCCTGGTGCCACCGTGAATATGGGACACGGCTAGGGAACTAGCAGCAAACATTTGGGAGATAAATTGGTCCACATGCACTAATGTGATTTATGTTATTTATATATATCAATGCATTTAGGTCATTAGTCACTGATAATCAACCCCTCATGCCGCAGCACCTCATAAATATATAATTCCTCTGATAGTTCATAAGGAATCATTTCAGCAAGCTTTGTTTGTGGGAGCCAGCAGTGAGAGAGCAGACATTTGGCACACTGATTATATTAAGGAGCTCTCTGAAATTCACTTTGAAGATGTCACATGGCTGTGTGGGTGACTGCTGCATTCTTAGCATCTCTGCCAATACCAGCCCGCTCAGGACATGGTGCCTTGCTGACTAACTCACTTTACTCTCATCAGGAAGCTTGCCAAAAGCCATAAGAACTGTTGTGACCAGGGCCGCATTAACAATAGAGCTAGGCAGGGCCCAAGAAAGGAGGGGGTCAGTGATTGGCTGCGAGTAGATTGACTGGCCATCGGGAGCACCTGAACTTTTCCCGGTCTACCACGCCCTCACATATTAAGCACTGTTATTTAGTGGAGCACCTACGAAAAAAATACCAAAAGCCAAGCGATGTAACGGCTACCTGTTTATCCAGCAGTCGCAGTGCGAGAGCAGCTGGACCATCATCCGCATTGCTCTGACGATCTTGATGCTTTCGCTGCTCTATTGAAGCAATAACCAGTCACTTGACTCATTTGAATTCGACACAAGCTTAACATGTTATGTGAACATTTAAGGCTCTGTGGTAAACCTGAAACCAGATCGAACAGCTCCATTTTAAAGCAGCACTAGGTAACTTTTCAACCTTCATAATATATTTTTTAAGACTCTTGTGATGATAAATCGACTTACAATAGGTTGAATGACACGTCTGCCATAGCCTGATGGGGTCTGTATCGTTTTTAATCGTACTTTTAAACTTCGGGTTTCGGGTAGTAACCCGAGAACAAAAAGAACTACAAAATTCGACTGCTTGACGGCATATACGTCACTTCCACCAACACCCACACTTCCTTAAATTCGGACGTGCGAGCCCAACTTTGTTCGTCGGATAATATAGTCATTTCCGAAGCAGCACAGACACATAAGAAAGAAAAGGTTTTGTTGGAGGAAAGCAATAAGAGGAAATGAAAAAGTGATGGGATTAAAGGCAGGACGAGGATCAAAATGTGACCAGCGTTTGCTGGTCGGCGTGAGCTGAAGGAGGCGTGCCCGACCGATGCTGACATGCTTGTTACGGTGAGCTACCACTCAAACATTGAACTGAAGTATCATATAGATTCTGTAAAACGGTAACCAATAGACTACTATAATGACGCTGGCTTGTAAACGTGAGCATCGTGATTATTTGGCGTTTGAAAAAAATAAAACCCATGAAATTATATTCATATGACATGCTGAAACATATGCCACCCGCGCACCTGCGACCATTAAATAGACATACGGGGTCCGCGGGTTATGAGACGAGCCACGCATCACTAGTTCAGGGCTATCAGGCATCCCCTGTTGTAGGATTAGAGCTTACGACAGTAGTTGAGGACATTATTTTTTCCAAACTGTAGGGGGACCCCGAGAGCAAAAGTAGCCAAGTGCGGCTTTAAACTGAAGTGTTGAAGTAAACAGTACACAATGGTAAATACAAGTTTTTTAATTCAAACAACGCCAACCTATAAAAATGACCATGCATTTACTACAGCTGTAGAAATATGAAATTATGATATTTATTGTTATTGTTACTATTGTTAACCTTCAATGAAATATTGTGTAATACATGGGCAAACAAGTCACTTTTATAACAGTTGTTTTATAGGGTTTAAAATGTTTTTCATTACATTATTGTCATAGAAACGATAAAACCATGGCAATGAGGAGCTTGGTGTCAAGTGTTAACCAAACACTGTTTCTGCACTCCTGGCATGTTAGGGGTGTGTGATACCTCCAAAATCCAAACACACAACATTTGTTGCTATCAAGTGTTTAGTGACGCATCACACATCTCTAGGCCAGACCCTCAGTCACTCCTCAGTGGCCAAATATACACTTTAGAAAACAAGAAACATAAAGCAAAATGAAAAAAATAATAATAATAATATAGGAACATACATTTATTATGAATTTAATTAAGATATGTATATAATGTACAAGTATATTGAAGAGGCAAGGGTGTCGGCCCACCCCCCTTCACAAGCTTTTGCCACTGTCATGTTCTGGTTTAACTCTTGATTTTATGCAAGAACTTTGGTAACTTTTTATTAGGGAAACTACAGCTTTATAACCTAGATGAATTAAGGTCAAACTTGAAGCTGCGATTTCCTCTTCTGTGTAAATATGGTCAGTTCAAAATATTAATTCAATAATTAGGAGCCTTGCAATATAATTCAATATTAATATTGTTAAAAACATTTGCAATATATTCAAACGTATATATTATTATTTCTTGATTTTATTCATTAACTAATTTATTTATTCTCGATCAAAGGACTTACTTCAATAAAACATTAATGGGGAAACGTGGATGGGCTGAATTTTAACCCCAGCCCTGATGATTCTCCTCTTCTAGGGACATAAAGAAGACCATCTAATTAAGAACAATTTAAAATAATTCCCTTAAGCAAACTTAAAGTATTTGCTGTTTCTGGAAACCTGTTAGCTTTTTACCTCATATCTAGGCCTTTACCATGATGGTAGTAAACTCAGGGTTACAGGATCAGTTTCGAGTTGAAACCAAAACAAAAGCAAACCAATTTATTCAGGCTTTGTTGGTCCCATGATGCTGATCATCAGCTTTCTCTGTCAACTCAGGCTTTGATCCTGAGTTCAGGGGTTTAGCTGTGACATCAGTGAACAGCCAATCACATGCTGTGGATCAGTGATGTAACATCAGTAGTGAACAGCCAATCAATCACATTCACTTCTCGCGAGAGTAGCAATGAGGTTAATTTCTGTCTTCTGCAGAATATTACATGATTGAAAAATATTAAGGATTTAAACAAATTTACATAGCAAGAAGAAAAGGGTTGTCTATGAAAGAGGACAACTTAAAGAAAAAAAAAATCAATGCAAGTAAAAGTTATGAAGTTTAGTTTAGAGAATTTAACATTTAAGCTCAGTAAGCGTCTTTTTAAATAGCGTTATTTATTGATTTTAAAGCTTATTTGTATTACTTTATATAGGCTATTTATATTAATTTTAACAAAGTGTCTATTAATGATTGATGAACTAAAATGATAAATGTGTAATTGATTAAGGGTATAATTATTACCTAAATTATATCTAAATCATTCATTATTATTATTATTATTATTATTATTATTATTATTATTATTATTATAAATAAGCATTGTTAAACATTTGCTATGTAGTGACCTTTAATTTGGAGTAGAAACAGGGGAGTGACTATTGAATCAGAGGTGTGTCACTTTTCTCAAAGCTGATTGGTCCAGTTTCAGTTTGAGATCTCTAATTCGGTACATAACCTGCCCTGGAGCAGGCTAGCTGTCGAGTGTAAGTTACTATGGAGATGAACACAGCTAAAGCCAAACCCAAACCACTTTAATGGTACCTAAAACCCTGGATTGGCACAAACTAAGCTTAAACAAAGTATCTGGCTAGCCAGCTAAACCAGCTTCATCGCACAGGCCCCTGGTGTTAATGCATTTAATGTGTTGTGTTCTGGAATATTTGTATATTTTATAGAGATAAAATACATTGTATGATTTAAAAAAAAAAAGAAGCTAATTATTCCTGCAGTAGAAAATGTTGTGGCACCAAGCTAGGGTATTATGAAGGGGGCCTGTGGGTTTGCTATAGCCTCAGGGCCGGGACCCTGTGTGTTCTTATTGCAGGCTTGATTGTGACATTTAGGGTGTTTTCACACATGGCATGTTTAGTTCGATTTAAGTGCCCCATTATGGATTTTTGAAACATCCTGCAAAGTTTTAAATCTGAAAGTTCACTGTATATAAAGTTATTGTATCTTAAAAATAAGAGTAGACTCTGAGTCAATTAAACAAATCATTTAATAAACAAATCCCAAGCCGTTTCATTGTGACGGCAAGATGAAACATTGGAATATTACCTGTCCAGGGTAGACTGGGTAAACCCAGCCAACTGAGCAGTCCAGGCAACTGAGTCTGGAAATCTGTACATATTCATTTCTACTGCTTCTGTTATACTTTTGCGGGAACCAATCACAGACTGGCTTTTAAATTTAGTTTGGTCTGGTGATAGCCAGACAACGTCCAGGGAGAACTGCAGTTGATTCCTGTGGATACTGCATAGCATCATGTTGAGAAGACGCTGTGCTCTATGTGTTTATTGTGTATCATAGTGTGTAAGTATCTGGCTAACCGGCTAACTCACGCTATTACTGTGTTACTGAAATACTACTGTAAATCAGCTGTGGGCTGCAGTATTACCTAAATTGTGTCTATTAATGCAGATTGTCTGTCATTCTTACTTATTTGAGTAAAGATAAAGGATGGAAAAGATTTGTTTTGCAAACTTTAATGTTCGGCTACATCAGTGATTCACATTAGTGCTGGGCAAATGTGCTGTTATTGACACAGTTCCGACATGTGCACCGCAATGCATTTGAAATATATACACACACATGGGTTTGTTGATGTATATTGTCTTGTTAATGCTGATGGTGGAGGAATTACAGTTGAAACATCTCATAATGTACCTCTCATCATCACTGAGAGATGTCCTGCTCAAGGTTCAGGTTGAATTACTAGTTCTTCCAATTTTTCATCATCGATTCAGACTCGCGCTGGGATCGATTGAAAATCGACATCATCGTTACAGTGTGTAGTATTGCAGAGCTTTAGGACACCTCCGGACCATTAAGCTCCGGACAGAGCTGGAGCAGAGTTCAGTTATGGTAATGGCCGTTTGTTTCCGATGTGCACTGAACGCAGCAGACCAATCACAACAGCCTGGGCTATCTGGCCAATCAGAGCAGAGCAGAGACCTTAAACTAAATTGCGAAACTTTAAAATTGCATAATAGGGGTACTTTAAAACAAACCCTGGTGAAATAGCTTTTTTATTGTGATTCAGTTGAATTAGTGTGAATCTGCCACCCGAACCCTGTTGTTGTCGAAATTCTTATAATTTGTTTATATTATATTTGATTTATACATTGCATTTTATATAGTACCAAACCTGTACTACACTTTTGTTTATTATTTGATTTCATAGCATTGAATTTATAGCAGAAGCCCCCCCAACATTTTAAATATCTGGGGAATTCTCGCTAAACATTTAAATTTATTTATTTATAAATTATAAAAATGCTTAAAAAAGGGTAGAGTGTCCTATTAGGGCCAGGCATTCAGCATCATGATTGATGTTCTGCTAGCCTTTTATAAACCAGCATCGAATTCCACTGCAGCATGATGTACTCTACCGAGAGCTCTTACATTCCTATCAGTCGACAGCTTGCTGTCAATTTCAATATTTCCTCTGACTTGTTGTGAACTTTTTCAGATTACTAAAACTTAAATGCTTAGACAGTAATGAAGCAGAAGCGAATCAAATAAACAATTATGCCCCTGCACCAGTCTTGTTTCTCACGCCTCAGCTGTTGTTACATCTTCATCGATTATTCTGTGCAATATTGCAGTCTGAGGGAATGAATCAATAGTCATTGTGTTTTGCTCGTTGGGAAATGGAGCATTATTGGAGTTGGCACTTGGCATGCGGGCTGAAGCGCCAGTCCGGGTTTTATGGGAAGTGTTGGGATGTACAGTCATTAAAGCCCCAGAATGCACTGATGAGGCACAAAGCTTCCACCGCATGACTTGCTCTGAACAGCGGATCCTAATGGAAAATCCATCTCTAATTGTAGGGGGGAAAATGGGGTGGACAGGTCCACCAACAGAGGCTACGATAGGGTCAAACTGGACCCGTAGCGCAGCAGAAAAAAACCCTGCACACTTAAAAAATAAATAATTAATTGGATAATTGTAGTGCTAATTTCAGGTGATGATAAATTATAGTACTGTAAGGAGAGTTTTTGGCTAACCCTTATTCTCTCATACGTTTGAGTTATTAATTATTTTAACCCTAACAGGGACTCTGGCTATTTCCACCTGTGGTCAAGGCTGTTTTTTGTGTTTCTGTGACTGTTAATGTGGACTCATCCAAGTATATTGTGCTGTATACAGTCATACTAGGACTCAGAATACCATCAGAATTGGTACAAATGTCACCACTTTATTTTATACAATTATTTCATTAATCTAAGTTTTAGATTTTTAATTTATTTGGTTGCTATTATGGTTCCTCTGGGGGAAATAATTAGCAGTATTTATTTACATATAAATCTTTAAAATATTTTAACGATGATGCAAATGTATTGATGGTGATTGAAATCAATTGGCTAAAATGGACAGTTTGAACTAATTCATGAACGTGAACACGAACTCTGATGCCATTTTTCCAGTTTAAAATCAGAGACTGTCTGTCCCAGTGCTTTAATATGGAGGTTACAACATGCTCTTCAAGAAACCTAAAAGCCAAGTAAAAGCACATTAAAATCATTTATACATTCCAGTGCTGTTTAATTTTATATCCTAGCAAAATGATCATAAATATTTAATACCGCCCAGCACCAATCTGTACCAGTGCCAAAAGTCAAATGAGGTATTTTGAGTCCTTGGCTGCTTCTGTAACATCTGTATTCTTTTTCTTGTCTCTGTGTTTCTGTGCATCTCATTCTTTCTCTGACTGACCTGGGTTTATCTTTTCTCCCTTCTTGTAGAGAGTTTTGAGGTGACCTTCACCAAAGAAGGTGATGACGGGCTCTTTCTACTGCCTTGTAACCCGTTTTATTAACCCACTAACGCAAATACAAAAGATATCGGCACTTCACACGGAAACTCCTGTCATGCTCTTTTAATCTCTTCCCGGTTCTTCTTCTTTTTATTTGGGTTTTCAGTTTTCTCTCACCTTTGAATTTGTTGGATATGAAAATTTAGCAACTGGATGACAAGTGTGATGCGGGGATAACAAAATCTAGAAATATCTATGCATGAGACATCCATTGAAGTTTGCAGATCCTAACAGTGCTTCAGCTCCAAAATAGAATAAATACAGGGAAATAACGCTCGTACACCAGATTTTCGGGGGTGGGGTGGGTGTTTTTTGAGAAAGTAGCTCTTGTTTGTAAAGTAGTAAGTAGGGGTTCTTTTAGCGCAACAGATCATAAATCAGTAAGACTCTGACGCTATAGAGGTTGGTTCCTGCTGAGATTGTTAAAAGATGCAAACTCTCTGCTGTCCGGTCTGTGGTGTGGTTTCACCTCTAGTTTGAGCCTCTTCACCCTCTCCTCCACTAATCTGAAATACACAGCATGGCAACTACTGCTGGTTGATGTGGATGTCAAGCAAATGGATATTTCTAACCCCAGCTCTCATCCAGCCTTTAAGTTTCACTGCCTCTGCTCCTCTATTTTGTTTTATCGTTTCATTCTTTCAGTTTTTTTTTAAAGGTTTGAGAGAGACAACATTGCACAGGAAGACTTCCTCCTCACCAAAATCTAGTTTTAAGGGGAATTTAATCTCCAAACGAGGGTTTTTTTTTGCTTGTTTGTTTGTATATTTGTTTTGATTTGTGAACTTCTGATTGAATGCTAGATCTCTGTCATAAATCCTCCTCATCGCCCCATGATTAACTTAACATTTTAACCTTGCTTTCTTGTTTAAATGTGTTACTTTTAACCAAAAATTAGCGTTAAACACCTTTTAAAAATATGTTATGCTATTTGTATGTTTTAAATACAACAGATATATGTTCAGTGGTTCATGTCATTTCCTTCCTGTCCTTATTAAGTATTCCTGTGAAATGCCTGTCCACATTCTGGGTTTCTTACTGCATGACTGGATGCAATGTGATCAAATGGCTTGGACCAGACACTCAGTATCCCCCTTTTAACTCTCCCCTCCACTTCCTAAAAACTCACCCCATCCCACAGTGCTTCTGGCTTCCTCCACAGACACCTTCACCTCCCACCTCCCCTCAGTGTTTCGATCCCTTTGGCTGCCAAACCAACTTTGGCTGTTCTTATTTGAGTGTGGCGTGTTATTAGTTTCGTTGTGGGTTTCTTTTATCTCATGAACGGCAGCTGGCGCTTCGTCTCGCGGGTGGGCTTGACTAAACACACGTGTGTCATTTTCAGGGGAGATCTGCGGCTTCAGGATTCATGGGCAGAACGTGCCGTTCGAGGCAGTGGTGTTGGATAAGTCCACCGGGGAGGGCGTGATCCGGGCCAAGGATAAACTGGATTGTGAGCTGCAAAAGGAGCACACCTTCACCATCCAGGCCTACGACTGTGGAGAGGGACCGGATGGAGGCAACATGAAGAAATCTCACAAGTGCGTATATTGTTGGGCTACACTGAAAATTGAGAGTACAGGAAATGATGGGGGGATGAGCCAGAATTGAGTCAGAATGTTCCACATAAGCTTCTTAGTTGTTTCAACGTGTCAAAGCGTATTAAGCTTACAGTACTGTTAATAAGTTTGGGATGAGAACGATCTTTTTAATACTTTTGAAAGGTCTGTTTTGCTCACCAAGTTTTTTAATTTAAAATACAGTAAAACAGCAATATCATATATTATATAATTTAAAAGAAGTGTTTTCTATTTGAATATATTTTAAAATGTAATCATTCCTGTGATGAAAGCTGAATTTTCAGCATTAATATTTCAGTCTACAGTGTCACATGATCCTTCAGAAATCATTATAATGTGCTGATTTGGTGCATAATATTTTTGTCGAAAAGATTTTTTTTTTTAAAGAGCAACATTTATTTAAAATAGAAACATTATAAATGTCTTTACTGTCACTTTTGATCAATTTAATGCATCTTTGCTGAATTTTTTTTATAAATAATTAATAACCCCACATTTTGAACGCTAGTGTATAATATATTTATATATTATTTATATATGAAAACTGTATTTTGTATATTATGAAAATAATTAATGAATTTCCATAGTCGAGATTTTCAATACATAATAACTTGTTAATTAATAATATAAAAATTAAATAATTTATCTAGAAACTAGATCTAGTACTTACCTATGCATCTAGACCCATGTTTTTTCAATTTTATTTTGTCTTCGAATTTTTATTTAATTTTTGGCATTCAGTAGCCAGAGACCCCATCTGTAACATCACATCTTATGATATCACATTTGAGATATTACAACACTGGAGGGCCCTGTGGATGACTGCATCCGTCAGATCCTGCCTAAATGAATCACCCATCTGCCAACAAACAAGACCTGCGTCACTGTGGTGCATATTCCCTCTTGTCCTATTCTAGTTTATTAATCACGCTTTGATGTCCCCCAGGGCTACTGTCCACATCCAAGTGAATGACGTGAACGAGTACTCTCCAGTGTTCAAAGAGAAGTCCTACAAAGCCACGGTGATCGAGGGCAAAAAGTACGACAGCATCCTGAAGGTGGAGGCTGTGGACGCTGACTGCTCTTTCCAGTTCAGTCAGATCTGCAGCTATGAGATTGTCACCCCCGATGTGCCCTTTACCGTTGACAAGGATGGTAAGTGCTGCCAGTCCAAATCTCCTGCCAAAGCTCCATCTTATAGACCTTACAGTGATATTGACTTCTTAGTCATTGTTATTCATGTGCCTATAAAAATTGATTTGTGCAAAGCAGGCATTTTAGGATCTGTAGCACACCTAATGTGGATGTAAGACAACTGTCACCTTGAGATGTATCCAGAATTTAAGCATGATCATTTCGGCTTGGCTTACCTAGCATGTGAGGTCATTGCTCGTCACTTTTTTCCTTCTAAACAGGCAATGTCAAGAACACAGAGAAGCTGAACTACAGCAAGGAACGCATGTACAAACTCACCGTGACTGCGTACGACTGCGGTAAAAACCGTGCATCTGAGGACGTCCTTGTCAAAATCAACATCAAGCCCACCTGCAAACCAAGCTGGCAAGGTATCAAAGATGTCTGGGATCTTTTGTCCCTCGTACACTCAAGCAAACACAGCTGTATTATTTTGTTTAAAGCTGGAAAGCTCGGCTATGCAGGTCAATTTTTTGAGCAGATGCAAGTACATGACTTTGTATTTTGTACTTGTTTCTTGAGCACCAAATTAGCATATTTGAATGATTCTGATTGATTACTCAATGTGACACTGAAGAATGAAGTAAAGATTGCAAAAAATTGAGCTTTGCCATCACAGGAATAAATTCTTTAAAAAAATATATATATATATTTAAATATAAAACGGTTATTTTAAGGTGTAACAATTTTAGGCAATATATTACAATTAATTGTACTTCACATTTGATCAAATAAATGCAGAATATACTGATAAACATGCATTTTATCAATATTTGCTGAGAAAATCCCATAATGATTGAAACCACTTGTAAGAATCTATTACTTTTAATATGGTATTTATGGACAAGGATTTATTTTTATTTTATTTTGTTATTTTATAGAACTATTAATTAATCACATACAATTTTTGTTAAAGTAAAAAAGGTTAACTAATGCATTAACTAATGCTAATTAATACACCATTTAATGTTAAAAATGCTGTTATATATGTACAAATTATTATATATCAAGGTTGTTGTTTTTTTTCGTTTTCAGTTTTTCAGCCTTATTGCAACGGGTTACTGAATACTCTCCGTGAGTCTGTTTTGTGAATGACACATTTTTTTGTGATTTCTGTCTGCCTGATCCCAATAGGATTTAATAAAAGGATTGAATATGAACCTGGTACAGGAAGTCTAGCCCTGTTCCCCAGCATGCACCTGGAAACCTGCGAGGAGCCAATCACCTCCATTCAGGCCAGCATCATGCTGGAGACCAATCACATCGGCAAGGGCTGCGACCGAGACACTTACTCAGAAAAATCGTTACACAAGCTCTGCGGTGAGTCCAGACATCCTTATTATAACAGAGTTAGTTACATGAACATCAATATCATTAAATGTGCTTATCACTTTATAGAATTTCAAGTGAAGCAAGTCATGTGTAAACTGTTTAGACTAATTTACATAATCATATTACCTGCATAAGTTTAAACTGTTTCAAACATATTTACATAATCATATTACCTGCATAATCCTATAGGATCATTCTAAACCATAACCAAGCAATAATTTGGAATACTCTGACTGTGAGTAACTGTTTGTGTGCTCGTCCAGGTGCCAGCACCGGCACTGTGGAGCTGCTGCCTGCTCCCAGCAACTCTGCCAACTGGACCGTTGGCTTGCCCACTGACAACGGGCACGACAGCGACCAGGTGTTCGAGTTCAACGGCACCCAGGCCATCAAGGTCCCTGAGGGTGTGGTGAGCACCACCCTGAAGGAGCCCTTCACCATCTCGGTGTGGATGAGACATGGACCTGGAAGCAGGGAGAAAGAGACCATCCTCTGCAACTCTGACAAAACCGGTAATGACATTCACGCAAAAAACACACTCGTAGGACTGAGATAGCTTTAAATGTTTTTGTGTCCTTTTCATCTTCAGTAGGGCTGACAAAATCATCGTTATCGCAAGCGATTCATTCACTGTTAGTAAAGCTGCTAAAACATTTAACAGTTTAATTTGACATTAGAACTAATAAAAGGATGGAGTCTACATTTTCCTGTGGCTTTTAGATTTATTTAATTTATTTATTTAATTTATCATTTTGTATTATATATTATATTATATTATATTATATTATATTATATTATATTATATTATATTATATTATATTATATTGTTTCTTATGTATTTTATTTATGTGTGGTATTCAAAGAAATAGTCCCCCATATGGTGTCATTTGTTCACACTAGGGGTGGAACGGTTCAAAATCCTTTTATCATGGTTTTAAGGTCACTTTTTCGGTACAGTTCAGTATGTGCAATGTTCAGGGTAATTTGTCAAATAAAAATAAACACAATAAGAACAAATAATCAAACTACAGGCAACAGCACAAATACATACAATAGAGCAAAGATGCATATCAAATATAAATCAGTGCTTTTGCAATTGAATAGAGTAATCCAATATAAAATAACATTGCCTATTATAATCTTCACTGTATAAATTAAATAAAGATGAATCATTATTGAAGTTACAAAAGCTATTCTGTCAAGAGCAGTGAGTGCTTTCTTAGTCAATTGTGGTTTGATTAACATTAAAAACGCAGACAGCAGGAAAAGGCTTCTTTCCCTTAAAAAAATCAGGACATACATGGTGCGCTATCTTTCTGGGGACTCTCCAAAGACGTAATGGTTTTAATACTGTACAAACTGTATAGTCTATCTCCTTACACACACCCTACCCATCACACGAAATGTTCTGCATTATTACATTTCCAAAAGAACTCATTCTGTATCATTTATAAGCTTTTGTACCCATGGGGACCTCAATTTAGGTCGCTACAGTGACACGAGTCCCCATGAGTCTGTGCATTCTGGTTGAAGTCCCCGCCAGGATAAAAAAAAAGTCCACACACACACACACACACACACACACACACACACACACACACACAAATCTCCTTCAAGTTCTCTTGCGTCTTGCCCTTGAATGTTTAAATTGGCAAGGCTTAAATGAGTTTAGTTTAAACACACTGTGTGCTGTTCAGGTCTCACCTGTGCTCATGTGCTATCAACACTCCGCCGATGACTGCGTAAATGCCTGGGTCCTGTTCGAGCAGATGGCACTTGCATACAAGAGGGACTGTTTTGTCTACACTTTTTGATCTTCGCTGTTGTAATGTATTGGGAAGCCAGAATATGTATCCATCGAAAGAAACATACACTACCCTAACCCTGTCTGTCTGTTTTACACGTTATTTTCAACAAATCATATTATAGATGCGTCATCAGATTTGAGATGAACCACGGTGCAAGTGTGTGCCGAACCGTGGGTGGAGAACCGTACGGTGTGAAATTATTGTGATATATATATATTTTTTTTTTTTTTTTTTAATAACAGAGAACCGTTCCACCCCTAGTTCACACACATATTCTGATGTGTCATCCACACAAATTGCTCAACATAATCATATGGATTATTTTGTTTTCCTTCCTTTAAAATTAATTTATAGCATTAAATAAAAAACATATCCTATTTGGAAATACCGTATGTAATCATATTGGATTCATGGAGTCATCGACTCATTCATTGTCTCATAAAATTTTTGAGGGTTGCTATGATCTCTCTCTGGTCACTGACGCAAAATTCCCTGCGCTAGAAAAAGCTCATCTGCTAGGGCTTATGTAAGGCTGATTACATCACAGTTATGCCCCCGTTTATGGAAAGTTGCTTCATTGTTTGCAGGAGTGTGGCTGCAGAAATCCGTGGACAGTGCAGAACAGTTTATATTAAATCCTTTGATTTGCGTCTGTGTGTGAAAAACTTATATTGTACCGTGTAATCTGTCATGTGATAAGCAAGTGTATTAATATGAATTATCATTAACAGAAGTGTGATTGTTATTCCTGTTTGTGTCTTGTGCAGAAATGAATAGGCACCACTATTCGCTGTACGTACACAACTGTCGTCTTGTGCTGCTGCTGCGTCAAGAACCCACCGAGTCTGAGAATTACAAACCGGCTGAATTCCACTGGAAACTCGATCAAGTGAGTCAACTTGAGCCCCCTCAGAAGCACTCAGATTTGAAAGACGCCCGTGTGTTAATAAACACTACGTTTACCCTGCTAGAAATGAACAGATTGGCTCATGTGTTAAATTAAGGCATAGACGCACTTGTATAAAACTCTAAATGGCCCATGCGGCATGGAAATAGAAAAACTACTGGCTTACACAGATTTAAATGTATACATTAACTGAAGAATAATGATGTCCTCAGAGGATATAGTTTAGATGTAGAAGCATGCATTTTAAACCAACAGATTTAGCTTTTATTAACCATTGTCAACATTTCATAGCTTTTAGGTTTATTACATTTATCTTTACATAAGGCATTTGTTTTATCTACTTAACATTCTTAGGATTAAGGATCTGCTAGGATTTTTTCAAAGAGCTCTGAGATGTATAATTTATTTACTTTATTTTGCAAGTAAATATATCCCATATCATATTTTAATCATTTATTTTGACTTTATATATTTATATTTATTTATATATATATTTTAAATCCCCCCAAAAACTGAATTACTGACATTTGTACTATTGTAATTTAAAATGTTGTTACCCAGTAAAAGTCCATTGTTATACTTGAAAATATATGCCTGCCCAATTATATTTTAGAAAGGGGCCTTGCTTGAGCATCCTCATAAGCGAGGGTTTAGCATTTAAGCAAATGTGCCTGTTCTTTGTGGCTTTAGCAAAGTAAACCTATGGTTTGTCCGCTTAAGTTCTTCTGAATTCTTTTGCACTGATTCAGTCTGTAGTTAAAACAAAGCCCTGATCCAGTCTCTCTCCTCCCAGGTCTGTGATAAAGAATGGCATCACTACGTGTTGAACATCGAGTTCCCAGCAGTGACTTTGTTTGTAGATGGTGCCAGCTTTGAGCCCTTCCTGGTCACGGAGGATTACCCTCTGCATGCCTCCAAGATCGAAACCCAGCTCACCATCGGCGCCTGCTGGCAAGGTACACTCGCTAATGATCTATTGATTCTCTCCACACACAATGATGCAACCTCAGGTTTAAACTTGAAACCTCTCTGTCGCCAACTGCAGTTGAACTGTAAGCATGCTTTATATTAGAGAGTAGTTTGCAATCTGTAGAGTTGCCTATTTCATAACTGTATTAATAGATGTAGTTTGAAATCTTTTTGCACATGCAATGAATTTGATGATCTTAAAGACCTCATTAAATCAAAAGAGTTTTGTTGCCATTTAATCAAAACAAATACTATTGAATAATAATTATATTAATTAAATCATTATATTAATAATAATAATTAAAAAATAATAATTACAATAGCAGTATTAATATTATAAACTACTAATTATAAAAATATATAATACATACTGACAATATTATTATGAGTAGTAATAATAATAATAATTATTTTTAATGTTTATGTTTTCATGATTTAATTTCAACAATAATAATCATAATCTTCATCATGATTTAATAACAATTATTATTATAACAATAATACTATTAATATTATATACTACTAATTATATAAATATATTATATACTAATTATATACTACTAATATTATTATTATTATTATTATTATTATTATTATTAATTGTTATTATAAAATAATGAATAATAATAATTATTATTATTATAACAATAATAGTTGTATTAATATTGTATATATATATATATATATATATATATATATATATATATATATATATATATTATTAATCATTATTATTGTAGCAATAATAATGTTTAAAATCAGCATTATTATTATTTAATTACAACAACAATAGTAATCATTGTGATTTAATAATAATAATAATAATATTAGTATTAATAATAATAAACAATAATAACAATAATAGTAGTATTAATATTATATACTAATAATTATATACATGTATTATTATATACTACGAATGCTAATATTACTATTAAGAATTATTATTAATAATTATTATCATGATTTAACAAAAATAATTATAATAACCATCATAATTTTTAAATAATAATAATTACTATTATTATAATCATTAAATCAATATTATTGTTGCTGTTGTTGTTATTCTACCATCATAATTAAAATAATTGTTAGTAGTAATCTATTTAATTAATTATTAATTGTTTTATTATTAGAGTTATTTTAATTTTTTCTCTTCCTGTAAAATCGACCAGCATATATAATATTTATTTTTAAATACTTTACAAGTGTTTGTTCAATAAAATGTGCTCTAGAATGAGAACTATTTCATGGGTTCTTTAATGCACGACAATATGTATCAAGTAACTTTCTTTCCCTTGACTATATTGAGCCCTGGTTTTTCCCTGTCTTACCTCCACAGACCTCTCAGGACATGACAATGATACTGAGACACTCTCAGAGCCTTTGACAGGTTGCCCATGTCTTTCCTGATCACCCCAATATGTCAATACGCACGTCTATTAACGGCCTGCGCGTATGCGGTTCTTCTGCAGCGTGGCATACGGCTGCGGGAGGACCGTATGTGCACAGCTTCAGTCTGCAACGGCATAACTTTTGTAGCATGATGAGGTTGAGTCGAGAGACGCCATGTCATAAACCCTGCCTGTCTTGTTCTTCATTTTTTTTCTTTTCTTAATTCATCAATCCAGCTCCATCTAATTTTAGTTTGCCTGCAGATCTGGAGAAGTACACAGCAGACACACAGTATATTACAAGCAAAACTAGTCCAACTGACTTTAGGGATCTGCCTGTTTTGATGATAAACCAGTGTTTGGCTGCATTCCTTGCTGCGGTTTGCAGGATTATTTATGCCAGTGGTATCAGTGCAGAAGACAGTGTCTCATTTCTCACTGTTTGACCTTGCTGCCTCTGCTTTACAGCATCACTCAGTGTTCTATTACTGCTGAGGTCATTCTGACCGCTCCTGCATCTCTGTGTCCTTCAGACGCAGTCACAGTAAAGAGGACATTACATGCAGCTAGAAACATACCACATTGTCATTTTCATCTTAAAGGGACAGTTCACCCAAAAATGAAAATTCTGTTGTTTCAAACGGAAAATGTTGTTTCAAACATATATCAAACAAATATATATTTATGTGGAACACAAAAAAAAGATAAAAAATGTGTATGCATTCAACAACATTTGTTCAGCTCTGTCTAGGAAAAGTAGTCCATATGACTTATCCAAAAAATTACAAAATTAATAAATCGTCACAGCATTTTGAATTTTGGATATATTGTTTTATATAATTTTATAAACTATCCATTCATCCAATCATCCAATCATGAAAAAAATGACTGTTTTCAGACATTTTTTAGGCAGAACTACTGTTTTTAATATTGAATATAAAGTGACACTGAAGACTGGAGCAATGATGCAGAAAATTCAGCTTTGCATCACAGGAATACATTACATTTGAAAATATATCAAAATAGAAAACTAGTTAATTAAAAAAAATCTCTAAACAAAAAAATTATTCCACATGAATTTTGAGCTGTAGTGTAAATCATTTTTCACACTATTGTATGGTTTCAAATTACAAGTCATATGGACCACACTTATGAATTTTTTGGTGAGTTTTTGCCTTTTTGGAGCTTGACAGATGAGATCACTATAAGTGGTCATCCGAAGTAGCAGCATAAAGTTTTTATAAAATTCACTTGGAAATAATAATCACATACTGTGTTTGGAACAACATAATGACCAAATTTTCTTTTGGGTCACCTATCCCTTGAATGCTGATAACAAGAAGGTAGTTCAAAACACGCATTCCCTGTCAAACCATTTAGAATTATGCAAATATTTGTGGATTAATTCAATCATGTTGCCTCTTTTTTTTTATGTGCCTCTTTGTGTTCATTCCCATTCATTTGCCTTTTTTTTCTCCCACAAAGAGTTGCATGAGGCTACAGGCCTAAATCAGGTCATCCATCATCCTGTGTGACACACCGGGCGGCACTGGCGCAAACACATAACATGCATGAGCATCAGTCACACAGCCTGTGCACACTAAGCATGCTTGAGTTAGGCAGAGCATTTGTTTGGTATCTAACAGGTTCTGTCCCCCTCCGGGTTTGTGTAGGTGGCAGCGCCCGCATGACTCAGTACTTCCGGGGCAACCTGGCGGGACTCATGATCCGCTCTGGCAAACTAGAAAACAAGAAGGTTATTGACTGCCTGTACACCTGCAAGGAAGGTCTTGATGTGCAGCTTCCAGAGGAAGCGGCCTCTGCTGTGAAGGTGAGTGGATGCAAACTTTGAAGAAGAAAAATTCAAACAATTGTTTGCTATTTTTGGACTGTGCAGGTTTAAATAATCTGATGATCATAAGAGTTAAAACGGTGTGTGGTGAGCGTTCTGGCGCAAAATGGCTGCCGTCGCATCATCCAGGTGGATGCTGCACATTGGTGGTGGTTTAGGAGATTCCCCCCTTCAATGTAAAGCGCTTTGAGTGCCTTGAAAAGCGCTATATGAATTGAACACATTATTATTATTATTATTAAAACATATATGAGCTTTATGAAATGACTCTTGTGATTCATGGGTGTTATGTATTACTATTTCATTTTAAGTTTTAGTCTTTTTATGTGCTTGTCATTTTGTGAAGCGGAGTTTTGTAGCAAAAAACTTGGTAATAATTTGTTGTTTGTTGTGGGTTTTGGTTCTTTTGCTGTTGGTGGCTATCATTTGACAAAGTGATATGAAACTGTAATGCGGTCAAGAAGACCTACCTGGTACTATTTTATCCGTGCATTTCCCTGAACATAACTGCACACATTAGAACGTTCACCAACCAATCAGATTCAAGCATTCAACAGCCCCATAATATAACCGTTTTATTGCACACCTTCCAGCTAATTAGAATCAAGTATTCAGACAGACCATGGTATAAGGTTATATATCCAACTTATATATAATATAATCACTTTGGCTTTTTTACAATTTGCAACCAAAAGAGTTGGTATTTTCTATGTTGTATATATATCGTTTTACATGTGTGTCCGGTATGTGTGCAGATATATTGGGATGTAATGTATATTTCCATGATATATACAGTATATCAATGTTATACTTAATAAATGTAGCCTATATATAAGTTGCTTAGAAGTTGTTTTCTTTTTTTTTTGTTTGAGTAATTCTAGTACCTAAACTTAAACTTACAGTTTCAGTTAGTTGACGAATGAACATTTCTATTTATTTCGTCTTAATTTGAATGACTGCAAAATACTTTTTTAGTTCAAGTCAATAATGACAGCAATGGTGCCCTGATGGATATATGTTTCTCTGTCCATCTCTAGGTGGAGTTTAACCCCAACCAGTCCTCTCTGAGCCTCGAGGGAGATGACATTGAGAGCTTTGAAAAGGTCATGCAGCACATCTCGTACCTGAACTCTCGGCAGTTCCCCACCCCAGGAATCCGCCATCTGCGCGTCACCACCACTGTCAAGTAAGTTTCCAGTATTTTAATTCAGCTGTATCATACTAACTAGCCCAACCCATTTTGAAATATTATTGTGGTCTTGTCATACTTTTAGTGCGGTCATAACAGAGAATGTATTATGATTGTTCTTCTTCTATAGATGCTTCAATGAGGAGACGTGCATCTCTGTGCCAGACTCTGAAGGTTACGTGATGGTTCTCCAGCCAGAGGAGCCAAAAATCAGCCTCAGTGGAATTGACCATTTTGCCCGTGGAGCAGCAGAATTTGAGAGCACGGAGGGTGTTACGCTCTTCCCTGAGCTGCGTATCGTCAGTACCATCACTCGCGAGGTGGAGGTGGAAGCTGAGACCGAGGCTGAAGGCGAGGATGATCCCACAGGTACGCTGGGAATATGAGATTCACATATTGTGCTGAGAAAGCTGGAGAAAAAGGAAATGGTTCATGAGAGAAAAGGGAAAAAACATCAAAAAACAGATTGACCGGGGATAGTTTTGTTCATTGCAGGGGGAAATACTTGAAAGGACAGTTTGAGTTTAACTTGAAATGCAAGCCAAAGTAAAATGGGCTTGAGTAAGTGCTTGGCATACTGCTGTCACTTGTAGGAGACTATATAATGGATTCTGGAATTAAATGATTAGCTTATGCTTTATGAAAAGAAAGTCTAAAAGGTTTTCTTTTAGCTCATTATTTTTATTTTAAGATTTAGTGTATGGAGAGAAGGGAAATGGATAATGAAAGTGAAAGAAAGTTGTAGGTTAAGCATCATAAAATCCTCTTTGACTGGAAGAGAAATGACTTGCAGGGACAGTTCACCCATGAATGAAAATGTCAGAATTTATTCCAAACCTGTATGACATTTGTGTTCTATACAAGAAATAATGATATATGGATTCTAAATGATATATTAAATGAAAATGACTGTTTCTTGAATTCATATTTTGAATGTTTATTTTTAAATGAGAGCTAGAAATACTGATGTTGTGATAGTACAACATAGGAGTATTGATTCTGAGATGAACTGTATACAGTAGCTTATGCTTTAGGAAAAGACCGTCTTAGTGCAAGTTTTGGCGCATGTTTTTGTTTGACATTTTAGTGCATTGTAAGTATTTCTTACAGGTTGCTTTATTCCACCTAATTAATATTTGCCATATAATTGCATGGTGGACTGATTCTGAAATTTCAATTCTTTCCAAGATTAAATTCAATCAAATGGAGAGGCTCTGATCTAACTTATTGACGGATGGCTTTTGTTTTTGGCAGTGCAAGAGACAGTGGTATCTGAAGAGATCATGCATAACTTGGACACGTGTGAGGTGACTGTAGTGGGAGATGATCTGAATGGAGATCATGAGAGTTTGGAGGTGGATCTGGCCCAAATCCAGCAGAGAACTCTGGAGATGAGCTCTTCTAACGTGGGCATGGTCATCACAGGTACTCATCCATCTACAGCAACAAACAACTGCTATATAGTTTGCTGCACACATTTTTGATTCTATTTGTGATTTTCCTTTACAGTAGTTTATATTCTGTATTTGGCTGATTGACTGATCTACTGGCAATACATCTTCTATACTGTAATCTTATCAACACATGGTTAAAATTTGTCTCTGTCCACAGGGGTTAATACCATGGCGAACTATGAACAGGTCCTGCACCTGATCCGTTACAGGAACTGGCACACAGAGGCTCTGTTTGACAGGAAGTTTAAACTTGTCTGCTCTGAACTCAATGGCCGCTACATCAGCAATGAATTCAAAGTCGAGGTATAGCTGAACGCACAGTCCTCTTTCATAATTTATTACATCCAAAATACCATTACCTGTGTGTGTTTGTGTGTGTGTGTGTGTGTGTGTGTGTCTGTGTGTGAGAGTATGATATATATATATATATATATATATATATATATATATATATATATATATATATATATATATATATATATATATATGTATATGTATGTGTGTGTGTGTGTATATATAATATATATATATAATATATATAGAACACTTTGAGTATGTTTACATGCACATTCTTAAGCCAATTATGCAACGGTCGCACACCGGACGCAAAGCTCAGCACAGCGCCTTAAAGGGGTCGCACACTGGACGCGAAGCTCAGTGCCCCGCCACATCTTTAATATATTGAACACCCCCATATCGCAAAAATTGTATGATTGTCGTTTTATAACACCCGCAAAGATTCGACTGTCAGATCGGTGGTCGAATACGGCTTTGCATATCAATGCATCAAAACTTCAACTATTCGGGGTCACCCCTTATATATACATATGTCCACATACTAGGGCACACATGCACAAGATTGGGATACATTTTTTTGGTTAGACATTAAAACAAATAAATCAGCTTTGTCATCACAGGAATATATATATATATATATATATATATATATATATATATATATATATATATATATATATATATATATATATATATATATATATATATATATATATATACATTGTTAACCCCTAACTCAAAACTGTTAGGGGTTAACAATATATATATCTTTTTAAGATTAGATTAATTCAAGCTTATATAATAAGCTTTTAGATTTTTAAATATAGTTTTAACCATATACATTTTATTACATGTAAATATACAAATATATAAATCATAAAAAAAGATAACAATTTTCAAGAGACACAAAAAAGCAATATGTAAGGCTATATCAAAATAAGCCAAATAAGGATATGCAATGGCCGATTCTGTATCAAGCTGTATTGTACTGTACTGAGCAGATGGCAGTTGTGTGACTGTCTTTATCTTTTATGTAATCAGGTCAACGTGATCCATACAGCAAACCCAATGGATCATGCTAACAATGCTATGGTACAACCTCAGTTCATCAACCAAGTACAGCATGCTTCAGTGGACCTGTCTGGACACAACCTGGCCAACACACATCAGGCCTCAGGTATACTTTCTCCTCCCCTCCTCTGATCTATCTGTTCAGCTTCTCTTGGAGATAAAGACGTTTCATTGGCTGCCTCATCTCTCACAGTATCTCTCCTAGATTATTGCACTAATCTCTCATTAAAGATAATCCAGCATTTGTAATCAGATGAATAATCTGTTTAATGTCAAGCTCAAAACTGAATTCAGTTTCTTTCCATGAGTTTTTCCACAGCTTAAAGTCAGTATAGAAAGTAGGGCAGTTATGGAGCGGCGTGTACTTAGCCCGTTTTTAATGGCGCGCTTTTAGGGATTATATACGAGTGCTGTCTATGACATCTGGACATCCGGCAAGGGGCACCTTAGACAACCTCTTTTAGTTTTTTCCACCCTATACCAATGCTAATCTGTGTCCCTTCACTCTTTACAGTTGTCCCCAGCGCTGCCACCATCGTTATTGTTGTATGCGTGAGCTTCCTGGTGTTTATGATCATCCTGGGTGTGTTCCGTATCCGTGCTGCACACCAGAGCACAATGAGGGACCAGGAAAATGGCAAAGAAAATGAGATGGACTGGGATGATTCTGCTCTCACCATCACTGTCAACCCAATGGAGGTGCGTTCTTAAAACAGAGCTCGCTCAGCGCTCTTAGAGCACTCATACATAGTTCATGCAGCAGAGGGATGAAACCATCAAAAACTCATTGCACTGTTGTAAAAATACACTGTTATAAAAATACACTATTATAACCATCCCTCCCATTCTGTACATTTTTCCAGTAATATGGATTTTATATTTAATATTTAATGAACTATATGCAGTATTTACAATGTGGTTACAAAATTTTTAAACCGTATTAAACTAGACTTTTTCATAGATATCTTATAGAGAGATCATTAGCTGTGATCCATAAAGAACAGGCCTCCACTATAGAGGCTAGCGATGAAATAAACCAAACCATCTGTGTGTATATATGTATATGTACGTATGTGTATAAATATATATGTGTGTGTATTTCATTCTTCTTTAATCAACTCTCAAATGATTCTACATTTATTATGCAGTTTAAAGAACCTCCAATTGTCTTTTCCTCTAGACTTATGAGGACCAGCACAGCAGTGAAGAGGAAGGAGATGAGGAAGAGGAGGAGAGCGAGGACGGCGAGGAGGAAGACGACATCACCAGCGCAGAGTCAGACAGCAGTGAAGATGAGGGCGGCGAACAAGAAGACCAGCAGGGTTCGAGCAGACAGCAGCAGCTGGAGTGGGACGACTCTACCCTCAACTACTGATCCTCCCAAACACACAGTACACACTACTTTAAGATCACACACACTCACACTCAATGACAAATCCACCCCTGCACAGTCACTTCCCTCTGCCAATAGGGACACCCATGTTCCCCTTACCTAAGGAGCCATGCGTAAAAACGCTGAAAACGTAACGATTATACGATATATGTACAATATAGATGCAAATATATCCGGTGTCTGTCGTGACAGGTGTTGCAGTCCGCTTCATTTCCACCCGCCGAGGTTTCCCTACCGACATCTTATCGTGGTGGTATTCAGTGTAGTATAGTATCACAGAGTATCTCAACACAAGTTCCTAATTTATTGATCCTTTTTCTGTCCTTTTCGAGGGAATCCCGGCATACCTTTGCTTTTCTTTTAAGCTGTGTTCGGACACATCCCTGCACTTTTACTTTCAAAGTTGAGCTCCGAGAATGATTTAATGTATATTCCTTGCACCTGACATTTTAGGTTGATTTGCTCGGGAAATTTAGAGGAAAAACTGATGCTTTCCCATCCCTTTTTTCCCCTCTTTATATTGCATGGCAAGATTTGCAATCATTGGTATGGAAGAATACAACTGCTTTTTGATATTTTGTAAATAAGACGAAACCATGTAATTAGTCAATGTGTTAGTGAAAGCCTAACCAACGGTCACACAGTACCTGCTGTAGAATATTTATGTCAGATGCTCTTAGCATGTTTCAGAAACCTTCGGTAAATCTCATGCTCGTACAAAAGACTTCCGCTTCATAGAGAGAAACCCATGACAGAGGCTGAGGTTTCTGTGGCAAAGTGTCATTCATTTTGTCTTTTCTCTTGGAGGTGGGTGTGCATCTTTTTGTTTCGTTTCGTTTCGTACTGTTGGGTGGGCGTGGAGTTGGTTCAGTGCTTCGGCTTTACATATGCTAATTCTAGCTGGGCTTGCAATGGCACAGATGCTACACCAAGGCTTCAATGTTTTTAAATCAGTGACATTTTGGGGACTAATAATCACATTCAGGTGATGAATATACAGTTGTTTTTTGTGTGGTACTGTATGTTGTACAGTTTAGACACACTGCAGTTATTTAAGCCATTCTTAAGTGATAGTGCTTGTATTTTCTGTAATAAATAGAGACCAATTGGAATCACAGTATGCACTCTAATGACCAGTCTGAATAACATTTTTGAGTGAAATGACATGGAAAATGGGTGCGCCTGTGAATATTGACAATGTGAGCATTGCGACGTCTATTGTGTACTGTTTAATCAGACCTCTGTTGCTAAAATATTGGCCTTTTTTGCGCAAATTCAGGGTTACCCCACATTATTCTTGTCATTTTGAGGCCCCTAAAAACATTAAAAGGGCTAGTTTGCCTATCACAACGCATTCAAAGAAATGAATTTCAACTCTTAAAGCGTAAAATATTTTTGCAGTATGGTCACTAGATTTTATTGTACATGGAACTGTACTGTAGAGTTGTGTAAAAATATTTGTTTACATTTGGTAAACTTTTATTCCTTTTTGGTGACGCTATCAATCTACTCCAGATTTGCAGGTCATTTCTCCTCGTAGTTGCTCAGATCCATGTTATAGTTTCATTTTCATACTTTTATTACTGTGATTGGACATTTCGGGATGCACCTTCAAAAATGGTCAGTTATTGGGGATTATAATATTCCGTTCCCGTTGGGCTTGAAAAAGAATGTTAATTATTTAGGGGATTGTACATTTGTTTGATTGTTTAGTAAAGACGGGCGTGAAGCTTTAGGGTACTTCATTCAGACCTTTTTTTGTTGTTTACATGCATGACTATTCTCAGTTTTAAGGCCTAAGCTACAAGGCTTTGTTGTGATTGGTGGTATGAATATAATTTTATGTTATGTCAGAAAAGGTACAAATGCGGGAAGTTGTCGAGAAGGTCTGTTTTTGTGACCCATGAAAGGGCGATGGGAGATTTTTTTTCCAGAAATGTCAGTTATTTCTTTGTAGGTTTTAGTTTTTACACGTTTTGGCCATCAGGTCCCCCCTCAAAATTGACTGGACCTTTTAAAGAGAGGACTAGATTTAAGCTGGTGAAGTTGGGAGTGCCTTTTGCCTATCACAGCGCATTAATAACACAACTAACCAAACAATCATCCCTGCCATTTTAGTTGTTGCAATTTTCTTATTATTTAATATTAGATTTCGTACAGGTATGGGGAAATGATTTTAACTTGGTTTCATTTCATTTTCTGTTATGATAGGGATCAACAGCTAGTTTTATCAAGAGTGGGCGTTTTAATTGTCCAGCATAGAAGTCTTGTGTTCATGTTGATGTGTAGAGTAAATAGGTCCATACTGTATCATCAATGAATATTATACTAAATAATGTTTGAGGAAATCCACTTCGAAAAGATGTACATTATTATAGGCAGCATATGTGGGTATAAGTTTAACAATATGTGTATAGTGAAAGGTGATCTTGAAGTGTATCTCCTGATGAGGGCAGCATGAAATTCACAAGAACCAGAAATGTAATGATTTCTCACACACATGTAATAGTCTCTCACAGACAGTTTATTCTCAACATACAATCATTTTGAAAATGTTTGATCGATGTAGACCATTCCATGAGACCAAATTTAGTATAATCAATGTTTGTACTGAAAATCGCACAATTGTTTGTATCTTCCCTCCTTTCCCCTGATGCAAAATTCATCCGCAGTTTCTCAAGGGAAAATCATGTGAAATGTATTTCAAACGATGGGATTTTGTCATATGGTTTTGATGATTTTAAGACACTGGCACATTATAAATAGGCTGAGTCTGTGCTGAATGTGAATGGCTGCAGATGGTGAGTATGTAACAGGGCATTGTCTTTGCATGTATAACACAGATATAAATATTTCCTGTAACTGGCACATGATACTGTGGGTTTGGAGTGGTGTAGATGGGTCAGAAGACTGGTAATACTACTGAATCAAAGATTATCTGTCACAAATTTGCAGCCTTCAGTGGTCATTGTTCACGTTTTGAATTACTTTTATTTTTTTGCTCTAGAAACGAAAACTGGGGTGTTGTAGAACTGTTGGATGCTGCCTTCCAGCTCATTCACTTTTCTATTATTCAGAGGAATAATTATAGTGAAGTTGATGCTTGCTCATGAACAAAATAAATGATGAGATGGGAATAAAGTTGTGTCTGTGTTCAGATTATTTCATTTGATAATTATATGCTACACACAATTTCTATCTATGTCCACTTTTATCTTGCCACTAAAAAAATGTAATCACATATCCAAAAAATGTTCTTTGGCCTTGATAACATCTTGCATTCTTGCTGGCATTGTTTTTATGAACCATACTTTTCCACAGTCGCTGTTGTTATTGATTTCCAAATAGTTAGTTGTCCCCAAAGACTTGCTTTCGATAAAACTTTAGTGTGATCTAGCTTTGAACCCACTAAATCCCAAATTTGTTCCATAGGATTCAGGTCCACTTTGACTTGGCCAACTGTGACTAAAGATCTTACACATACTGGTGGATTAAACATTACAGAAACTTCAATGGCCACATAAGTATAAAATCAAGCACCTAGGCACGCAGACTGCTTCTACAAACATTTGTGAAAGAATAGGTCGCTCTCAGGAGCTCAGTGAATTCAAGCGTGGTACTGTGATAGGTTCGGTTGCCACCTGTGCTACAAGTCCATTCGTGAAATTTCCTCACTACTAAATATACCACAGTCAACTGTTAGTGATATTCTAACAAAGTGGAAGCAATTGGGAACAACAGCAACTCAGCCACGAAGTGGAAAGCCACGTAAAGTCAGGGGTCAGCATGTTGCATGCTTTGGTGCACAGTGCGCAGAAGTCGCCAACTTTCTGCAGAATCAATAGCTACAGACTTCCAAACTTCCTGTGGCCTTCAGATGAGCTAAAGAACAGTGCGCAAAGAACTTCATGGAATATGTTTCCATGTTCCATGGCTGAGGATCTGCATCCAAGCCTTACATCACCAAGTGCAATGCAAAGTGTCGGTGGAAAGTGTGCAGTGGTGTAAAGCTCATCGCTACTGGACACTAAAGCACGTGTTCTCTGGAGTGACGAATCAAACTTCTCTTTCTGGCAATCCGATGGACAAGTCTGGGTTTGGAGAACGGTACTTGCCTGACTGCATTGCGTCAAGTGTGGGTTGGCTTGGCCCCTTAGTTCCAGTGAAAGGGACTTAATACTGCATTATACTAAGACATTTTGGACAATTTCATGCTCCCACATTTGTGGGAACAGTTTGGGGAGGGCCCCTTCCTGTTCCAACATGACTGCGCACCAGTGCACAAACCAAGGTCCATAAAGACATGGATGAGCGAGTTTGGTGTGAAGAAAAATTGACTGGCACAGAGTCCTGACCTCAACCCGATAGAACCCCAATTAGAGCGGAGACTGCAAGCCATGGCCTTCCCGTCCAACATCAGTGTCTACCTCACAAATGCGCTTCTAGAAGAATGTCAAAAATTCCCATAAACTCACTAATAAACCTTGTTGAAGCTTTTATATCTGCAAGGGGTGGGCCAACTCCATATTAAACCCTACAGATTAAGAATTGGATATCATTAGTTCATGTGTATGTAAAAGTAGGCGTCCCAAAACGTAGTGTATATATACCCCTACATGTTATATTGAGTTTAAAATCAGCATTATAAATACATCATATACATTCTTTACCATCAAAATACTTTAAAGTTTGAAGAAAATAAATATTTCCTTACCTGAATAGCTTTTAATGTTTCCTCAGGCATTTCATTGTTCATGAGGAAGGTGAATTAGACCACATGCTGCCACCTAGTGCTTGAAAACTGAAAACTATTCATATCTACCATTTATAAAACTTTCAATGCTACTTAAAGGTTGAGACTAGAAATCCCTGTCCCAAATGTCATACTTCATATGCACTTACGGTCTAGTAGACTTAAAGGGATAGGTCACCCAAAAATGAAAATTTGATGTTTATCTGCTTACTTCCAGGGCATTTAAGATGTAGGTGTGTTTGTTTCTTCAGTAGAACAAAAATGAAGATTTTTAACTCCAACCGTTGCTCGTATTATCCATGCCAATGGGGTCTCTACATCTTGGATGCCTGGGGGTAAGCAGATAAACATTACATTTTCATTATTGGAAGAAAAACTATCCCTTTAATCAATAATCTCCGCTTGTGCGTAAACGTGAAGTCCACGAGACCGTAGTGGCCTTCTTTTTTTTATAAGCTGCGTTGTACACCATTGATGTGCACTTTTGCTAAGTCTGCACTGACACGGGCTCTGCAGCAGATTTTTATTTATCATTATTTATCAATTACTTACTAAACATAAAAGTGAGTTAACCATAAGCCAAGAGGAAAACCCAGGAATCCAGAAAGTATAAAATAAATAAATATATAAATCAAACACAAAAACACCAAGTGTGAGAATACATTGAGTTTTTGTTACAGGAGGTGGATAAAGATTTTATATAAATCTTAACTTTTTAAAAGGGAGAACATTTTAAAACAAGGGACAACAATATAGTCTGACATTTGTGGAAAAAATATTTTGCAAGCAAAATAATTAAGTTAGAAAGAAAAGTACAATTCACATCTAGGCCTATACTCAATTAAAACATTGGCACAATGAAGGTTTTAACAGGAGCTCTGCCCGACAATCAAAGTCATAGGAAGACCTCAAGTGTTTAGGGTGCCCATTTGGGACAGGGCCGAGGCCAGCTAATGTCACAGTTAAATTATTAGTTTGACACCCTGTGTATTTATTTAGTTAAATGGGCAGTGTGGAATTTTATATAGTCTATAAATATTTACATATTAAATGATTTCCAAAGATCGTAGTCCAGTCTGTAATGGAATTTAAAAGCAGTTTTTGACTTCTTTTTAAACCCAATGCAATATAATAAAATAATACACTTATTGTACATTCAGAAAAGAGAAAACACTGACAACTTTTAAAATGTCGATCGTCAAATATATTCAATATACAAAATATTTACATTTATCACACTGGTTAAAATGGACGAACGAAATTATAATGTTTGTTACTATCAAATGCTAGTACCAAAAGTCTTGTTGGCAGACAACTTGATAATAAAAGTTAATAAATTACATTACAACCAGAGGGTTAAAAATGAATTAAGACCATTTTGAATAAAGGCAATATTACTTCTCTGTATTGAGAAAAGAAGAGCTATTCTAACATGCACTTTCATGTTTGCATGTTAGAGACATTTCACTGAAAATGTAAACACTTTTTTCACTGTACCCAAATTAGAATGCACAATCAAACATAAAATGTATAGGATGTATACAATACAAATAAGTGCATGATTACTCCCAACATAGATACTTTAGGATGAGTGACCAGATGATGTCATCTGCCAATTCAGTTCTTAAGTGTAGAAACTGCAACCAATGTTAAAAAAAATAAAAACACACAAAATACTGTAAAACTCATAGACAGTAAAAACAAAACAAATTCAATCCTATAGTAAACCAGACTTATGTCTGGGTCTTCCCAACTCCAGAACTGGCCAATGCCATTATCTTATCTTCAGACCCTGAAAAGAAAAGATACATTTGATTATTAAAGAAGTATTTATTAAGCATAATTTGCTTCAATAGTTATAGTTGATTCTCATTTTACCCAGGCTCGCGGTCACCTTCTCAAAGTGGCTCAGAGTGGCACTAGCGTTTGCAGCAAGAAACGCTTCATCCTCTGCAGTGAGCTGCACATTCAAACAGGTTACAGTTAAAATAAACCTTTTAACTCGCCATGTTTAACATGTCTGCAGGAAAGCATTTGTGTGTCAATAATAGCCCTCTCACCTTCTCGCCAAGTTTTCTCAGAGCCGTGAGGATCTCCACTTTCTGCTGAGTGTACACATCTCGGGGGAGCTTTCCAACCATCACATCCCGGTCCATCTGAATTCATACGGTATCATATCAACCATTATCAAGTCTTTCAAATCAAGTCTTTGTATAGGTATTTATACATTTGGAAATGTCAGTATTAAAAATGTTAATCACCTCAGCCAGCCTCGTCCTCAGTTGCCCTGGCTGCTTTTTAGCAAACAGCCGAATAACTTCAGGTGTCTTGAATGCCTGGCTGATGGCAGCTTGGATCGCCTGGTAAATATTTGCAGTTATAAATAATCTCAGCATACATAATTATATTAGTAGTCAGTATAGATGTCTTTTTAGCCATAATAAAAATATACATTTAAACTGTTTCTTTTTAAGTTGGACACTATATATTTTTGCATACATTGTATATGCTTGGAATTGTATTATTGTTAATACAATAAAATCTAATTTCTTACCAGTTGCATAAATAATTAATTATACTAGTAGCCAGTCTAGATGTATTTTTACAGTAATAAAAAAATACACATTCAAATTGTACCTTTTTTAGCTAGCTATAACACACGTCCGTTAGGTTTTTGAGAACTGTGGGAACTTTCCATAGGCGTAATGGATTTTATACAGTACAAACTGTACATTCTATCCCCTTACACTGCCCCAAAACCTACCCATCACAGGAAACATTCTGCATTTTTACCTTTTAAAAAAAAACATAATTTAGTATGTTTAAAAATCCATTCACATTGGCCCTCATTTATTAATCTTGCGTAGAAATGGCCGTATATGTTGGCAAAAGATTATGCTTACACTCCTCTCACCGCCTGATTTATGAATATGAACCTCTGCAATCCAGGTGTATGCAATACTTGCCCTTGATAAATGCCGCAGCTGAAAATAATCGTCATTAGAATAACACGCCCCTATATATTCAAGTCTCCGCCTCCCCCACGCCCCCATTTTACGCCATGGACACAAGGAAGCCAGCAAAGAAGCAAAACTTCTCCGACGTGGAGATCGAGACCATCACCAGATGGAAAAAAACGAAATTGTTTTATTTGGGAGTTTAAAGAGTTGGATTAAAGGCACCCACAAAAACAAAAAATGGACCCCAATTACGAGTACTGTTAATAGTGTTGGGGTTGAGAAGCGCACTCCAGCAGTTTAAATAGCTTATTGGATGAGAAATTACATATCAATGCATTATTTTACAGCACGTGTTTTGAAACAATTAGCATTTAATTTCGTATTACATCACATGTATTGGGGTGTACAATAGCGATGATAATGTGATGCGCCATTCATTTACATTAATAATTATAATAATAATAATAATAATGCGTTCGGTTTATATAGCGCTTTTCAAGACACTCAAAGCGCTTTACATAGAAGGGGGGAATCTCCTCAACCACCACCAATGTGCAGCATCCACCTGGATGATGCGACGGCAGCCATATTGCGCCAGAACGCTCACCACACATCAGCTGATTGGTGGAGAGGAGACTGAGTGATGAAGGCAATCAGGATATGGGGATTATTAGGAGGCCATGATGGACAGGGGCCAATGGGCAAATTTGGCCCGAATGCCGGGGTTACACCCCTACTCTTTTTCCGAAAGACATCCTGGGATTTTTAATGACCACAGAGAGTCAGGACCTCGGTTTAACGTCTCATCCGAAAGACGGTGCTCTTTGTCAGTATAGTGTCCCCATCACTAAGGCTACTAGGGGGCGGCAGTGGCTCAGTGGTTCATGTAGGTTGTCTACAAACCAGAAGGTTGGTGGTTCAATCCCCGGTTCCACCTGACCAAGTGTCGAAGTGTCCATGAGCAAGACACCTAACCCCAGCTGCTCCCGACGAGCTGATGGCGCCTTACATGGCTGACATCGCCGTCGGTGTATGAATGGGTGAATGTGAGGCAAAAATGTAAAGCGCTTTGGATAAAAGCTATATAAATGCAGTCCATTTCACTATACTGGGGTGTTAGGACCCACACAGACCACAGGGTGAGCATCCCCTGCTGGCCTCACTAACACCTCTACCAGCAGCTACCTGGTTTTCCCAGTTGGTCTCCCATCCAGGTACTGACCAGGCTCAGCCCTGCTTAGCTTTTAGTGGGAAACCAGTCTTGGGCTACAGGGTGATATGGCTGCTGGAATTGCGTGACAATATGTAAGATTCTTCTTATTATTATTCTTATTATTATGATTTTTATTATTGATAACGCTTATTGTTATTTAGAAGAAGAATGTCATTATTATTTATTATATATTTTTTATTATTATTAAAAAGAAGAAGAATGTCATTTTTATTATTTTGTCAGTCTGAATTATTTTCAGTCCCAGTCCGTGCGCAGCTGCCAGGCCTAACCCTGAAACGTCAGGTAAAGCGCACAGGCTCGCAACTAGAGGAATACATAAGCCTTAATCAAATGCTTTGGAATAGTCACACAAATTAAACACTGAAGTCCATGTTGCACAAAAATAAACACTGAAATGTATAATTACTATGTTGTTGTTGTTTTACAGTGGGTCATAATACAGCATATCTTTGTCAGTGCTTTTTGTGGTGTTACGAATAGTTTTTCTGTGCATTTTCGCAATAGTCCCCACAATGTAATATAAATAAGTACACACACGTCTGGTTTACTATTTTTGTGGTGACTCTCCATAGACATAATGGTTTTTATACTGTACACATCTGGTTTACTATTGTTGTGGTGAGTCTCCATAGATATAATTGTTTTTATACTGTACAAACTGTAGGATCTATTGGCCTACAATAACCCTCTTTCTGCATTTGTACACTTAAAAGAAAAGCTTGTTTCCTCATTGGGACCTCAATTTAAGTCCCCACGGTGGCACAAGTCCCCATGAGGCTGTGTGCATTCCGGTTGAAGTCCCCCTCTAACCCCCCCTCCCCCCATACACATTCATAAATTATATTGATAAATTAACATAAACAGTATGTTAATACAATACAATTTCTTACCAGTTGCATTCCCCCCAATTCATCAACTAGTGTCATATTTCCAGACATCAACTTCTTCAACGACTCGTTGAACTCGCTTAACTGTTCTAGTGTCTCTTTTTTGGTTTCTTCGTATTCCTCCTCTTCAAGCTCTTCTCTGCAATAAATAAAAAATTTGTAAAATTATTATATTCTTCTGTGCATGCAACTGAGAACTGATGGAATGTCATTACCTGCACTCCTCTAAATCCTGGAGCTGTTGCATTAACCGGTCCATCTGTTCTTCCATGTTTTGTCTCAGTTTGCTTGTTTCTGATTTCCCCCGAGAAGCCATTCTTTATATATTTTTAAATAAATAAAAAGCAGATATCACATTTTTAGCTGCGCCATACTGAACATGACATGTCCTTCTGTTACTACATATGAGAATGTCACACCTGTTATGATCTGCTATCTACCCAGTTATTTCTGATCTGATCAGAACTGGTATACAGTGTTGGTTGTACTAAGGTAAATATTGTTATTTAAGCATGGTTTACCATCTTAACATGTCTAGTATGAAATATATCACATTATTTTGCCACCCTGCTTTATTTACTCACTCTCGCTCTGCGCAGTTAGCTTAGCTTGCACTTAAATATAAACAAACAAATGTACGAACAGTCCTTAACGTCGTAGTTTTATATTAATAAAGTATCAATTCTCACCCGTACTTTTTTCCTCCAATAAAATTCCTAATGATTAAGACAAAACTGCATAGGATTTAAGTTCCTAAGTCTAGTCCAGTTGCTAAGGTGTGGCTTGCTAGCACTATTTATCTTCAATGGTTTTTCTGCGTAAACACTGCGCAGAGTTGATTATCGTGAACACACTACTAACGCGTAGGAAGTGCGCATGACTACACGCTCACTGACCATTTGTCTCATAAAACAAGGGGAATATTCGATATTTTTAAGGAACGTTCTGTTCGTCGGTTTTGTTGTTTGTTTAGAACAATGTTTCGCTGTATCTGTTGGCTAAATGAAGTCGGTGAAGTTATTTTACTAAAGCACAACCACTGCACTCAGCTAACGTTAAATAGGAAGCACGAGACTAGTGTGTTGAATTGGTAAGAAGTAAACACATATTACGCACACTTTTGTAATGGTGGTTTATTGCATAGAATATCATTCTTAAATCCTACGACGAGTGTCCTTTTTAATGTTTCCGTGTTCCTTAGTGCTCAGAAATCACTTTTGCAATAATAATTACTGTGTAAGTGTAAGCAGTAAATTGTAATTGCGTATCATTCCTAAATCTTACGATGAATGTCCTTTTTAATGTTTCCTATTTCCGTGTTCCTTAGTGCTCAGAAATCACTTTTGCAATAATGATTACTTTGTAAACAGTACTGTTGCAATAACATCTTACTGCCTGGTTTTGTTGTCTTAAAAAGATGAGAGAGGCCTGTCAGTTTCATCATAGGTACACTTCAACTATAAGAGACAAAATTAGAAAAAAGCAAAAATCCTGAAAAATCACATTGTCTGATTTCTAAAGATTTTATTTGCAAATTATGGTGGAAAATATGTATTTGGTCTATAACAAAAGTTAATCTCAATACTTTGTGATATACCCTTTGTTGGCAATGACAGAATCTTCCATATAATCAATGGCATGATGGCATCACAAGAGAAAACAAAACTGGTGCTGCTGGCATGTGGGTCCTTCAATCCCATCACAAATATGCACCTGCGAATGTTTGAACTGGCTCGGGATCACTTTGAAGACACAGGTACGTTTTAAAGAATAATAATTATATATATATATATATATTATTAAAAAAAATATTAATTTGTTTTTGTTATTACACATCACATTTTCTGTGTTCAGATTTATACACATTTAGCATATATAACTTAATATATTTGTGTTTTTTTGTTGACTCAGGAAGATACAGAGTGGTGAAAGGCATAATCTCTCCAGTTGGAGATAGCTATAAAAAGAAAGGTTTGATTGAAGCCTGTCATCGGTTAGAGATGGCTAGACTGGCCACGGAGAACTCTGATTGGATAACAGTGAATGACTGGGAGAGTCAGCAGTCAGAGTGGGTGGAGACAGCCAAAGTAGTTAGGTGGGAACATCTTAAGATCATGTGCTTTTAGAGAACACTTCATTTTGGTTGAAGAGATAAATCTGTCACACCCTTTCACCTATTGTAGTGTTTTCTATCTTTGCATGACATGCCACATCTGATAAAGACATCTTGTGTGGTTGGACGTCATATTTGATGTGTTTCTACGTCAAAATGATCAACACAGAATTGACATTAAATCAGATCATTCTGATCTTTTTTTAGGCACCATCATGCAGAACTCATTTCTAACGAGAACAATGATGATGTGGACACAGTAAGGTGTGAGAAGAGGAGAAAGCTGGAGCAAAATAAAAGCATCTGTCAGAGTTCTTCTTATGTTAGCACAAAAGCAGGTATGGAAAATAATCCACAGCAATCCTTCATAGGATAAATGTTCCTACTGCTCAGTGCACTTAAAAGGGTGCTTACCTTAGAATGTCACCCTGTCACAATACCTGACAACAGGCAATAAAATGAATGGCTGACATTCCTCTCCAAGTGGAACACTTTGAACAGATGTAAAATTGTAAAACTAGTGAGAAGTGAAGCAACTATTGAGGAGAATCAGGTAAAATGCTTGTTGAGAACAGACCAGTGTTTCCTATTGGATTTTAGTTTTGCCGTGGGCACCAATTTTAACAGCAATATTGGTCCTAACTGAAATAAACAATCATTCATTTTGGTAACATAATTTAGTTCGGCTGCACGATTAACCAAAATTTAATTTGAAATTGTGGTTTGGCTTAGTGCGATTATAAAAGGATAAAAGACTGATTTTTTAAAAATTAAATATAAGTGAAGTGACATTTGTGCTCTGCATTAAGTACACACACACATTAAGCCATCCAAGTACACACACACACGCGCAGTAGTGAAAACACACCCAGAGCAGTAGGCAGCCATATTGCTGCAGCGCCCGTAAGAGCAGTTGGTGCTCTTAAACGGTGAAGGAGTATGTTATGATCAACAGTATCGAAAGCTGCAGTTAAGTCCAGGAGGATGAGAAGGGATGGGGAACCAGCATCTGCCGCCATCGATAGATTGTTTGTGACCCTGACAAAAGCTATTTCTGTGCTGTGTCCTGAGCGGAAACAAGACTGAAATTTCTCATATAGATTGTATGGCTCCAAATGGACCTGAAGCTGTGCAGCAACAACTTTTTCCAGCACCTTAGAGAGGTATGGGAGTTTGGAGATGGGCCTGTAGTCAGTAACATCTGGGTCTATAGTGGGTTTTTTAAAGAAGTGGTCTGATGATAGCAGTTTTAGCAGATAGCAGTTCAGCCTGGAGGGAATTATTAATGATCTTGGTTATAAAGGGACTTAAGGCAGAGAGGTTAGATTTTAACAAGGCTGTGGGAAAAGGATCCAGTGCACAGGTGGATGTACAGGTTTCCAGACTGAGCTGCCGGGCGAAATCAAATTGCCGGCAGATCAGGCTGGTTTTACCCAGTCTAAAGTCACCCATGACTTTGTCCATATAAAGGATTTTCTGGAACATCAAGGTTTATGGCTCCTATGAATTTCACTTGTGGATTTTCTGTGTGGGGATGCCCTCTGGCTACGAGTATGAATGAAAAACATTACATTACTTGTGTGTGTACTCAATAATGCTGACAACACCCCATTTTTATTAAAAAAAATAAAAATAGTACTCTCTAAAGAAATTTTAAGTAAATCAATTACATGCAAATTCATACGTTTTCTCTAGTGTGGATGATTTTTTTCTTCATTGGATGCATTATGTTTCCTGAAATTACTGTCACAAATTTGTACCGTAATATTTAAATAAAACAGTAGACCTTTATAATGATTTATAGTTATAACCCAGTGCGTGTTAAGATTACCCAGAAGTTTTCCATCAAATAAAAGTTTTCTATGAAACAAAAATATTTTAACCAGAAACATTGCATTTTGACCCCCCCCCCCCCCAATCGTGCAGCCCTATAAGTTTTAATTTTTTATTAAAATACTAAAATAGAGAGTAACAGTATTATTTTATATAATTAAAATATTATAATACAATGTAAATATATGTAATATAAATATAACATAAAACATCATAGATATAAAATACAACTATTAAAATTGTAAAAATAAAATAATATAAAATATTATTGTGGAAACTTGTTAATTTTTTCTCTCCCAGAATTCTTTAGTGAATAGAAAGTCCAAAAAGAAGAGCATTTAGTTGAAATAGAAATCTTTTGTAACTTTATATATTTCTTTACTGTAAATTTTGATTGAATTGGTGAGTCCTTACTGAATAAAAGTTTTTATTTTATTTTTTATCTTAGTGATCCTGAACTTTGGAAATGCAGTGCAACTTTTAAACAAAAATAAGTTCAGATATACAGTAATTTATTTTGCTGTAGCTCTACATAATGTGTTTTCATGTTTTAATCATATTTTGTTGCAGTACAACAGCCTAACCATACCATAAATTACCTTATAGTGTTGACTTGCTCACATGGCTTTGAAAAGAAGCATAACTTTCAAACGAATCATGACTTTTAAGATCTGTTAAGATGAAAGCAGTCCAAATCACTAATATGATGTGTAATATTGTCAAATGTATATTTTAGACAGCCCTCATCTGAAGCTGCTGTGTGGTGCTGATGTGCTGGAATCATTTGGTGTCCCCAACCTTTGGAAGCCAGAGGACATTGAGGAGATAGTGGGACAATACGGTGTGGCATGCATCACAAGATGTGGCAGTGACGCAGAGAAGTTTATCAATCAGTCTGATGTGCTGTACAAACACCGTAAGAACATCCATGTGATTCGAGAATGGGTGACCAACGAGATCTCAGCTACCCATGTGCGTCGTGCCCTGCGTAGAGGACGGAGCGTGCGCTACCTGTTGCCCGAACCTGTGGTGTGCTATATTCAGGAACACAGTCTGTATAGCGCTGAGAGCGAGCAGAAGAATGCTGATTTCATCCTCGCCCCTCTTCAGAGATACACCAGCACTAACTAGACTTACGTTCTGCGGCTTTTCATCTAGACTCTTGGTCTGTTTGGTGTCTTCGATGCTTGATTGACACTTTCATAGTGCATTTTGCTTCTGTGAACACATTTGGCTGAAATGAGCAATTTGCATTTGAGCGTGAATGATTCAGAAATATCATATGATAATATATTGATTTTTTTTTTTTCCACAAGAGAAGCTGTTTTGACCAATTTGAGCTACAATATTTAGAACAATAAATGTTTCTTAGACATGTAAAACCTTTTTATAATTGGCCTTTGTTATTTTTCATTTTGATAAATATCTATAATCTATTAAAAAGGCTTGCATAACAAGTGCTAAGGGTCATTAGAGAAGGTTGCTCTAGAATTCAAGCTATGATATGCCACATTTGCTCAGTGACATTTATTTGACAAGTGAGAACATTTCCCTTAAGCATTTGTATTCGGTGTTGAGATCTTGACATGTAGGGAACAGGAATTTGACAGTAAAGTGCTCCCTCATGCTTTTTTTGTAGTTACAGAACATGTATTATCTTAATCTGAAGAACTTTTAGATCAGTGCTTATGTATGCAAACTATATTTTATACCTTACTGCAGAAAGATGGGAGGAAAGGTGGGAATTCCCAGGAACAACGTGATTATGACAGAAATTCCTCTTAGTTTTCGGCCAGGTATTTCTTGTCCTAGTGTGCAGGTTAAATTTAGAAATAGTAAACATTTAAAAGACTTCCCTGAGTTTCTCCAACTAAAACAAACTGTGGGTCTTTCATTGTGTCTGTCACCTTGATTGATTAGCCCACATTTGCATATAATATATCTTAGCAGGAGTAACATTTACTTGTAATTGTAAGTCACATTTGACACCTTGTAGTTTAGTTTATTGTGATGGGATTTGTTTAATCAATCGTGTTTTTTAACGAGGTCTAAAATGACTGCACAATACTAAATAGGTTGTAAGTGCATTTTATCCACTTGATTCAATTTAAAATGAACACTCATCCTCACATGCTCAAAACAAGAAGTTTCGGTCTTTTTAGCCAATTTTTCCGTCTTCCTTTAAGAAATTCACGGTAACTTGACGTGCGTAATTGATGTTTGTTTTTTTTGCGCTCATGTGATTATGATGTCTTATGTGGAATCATTTGACAGTAATGGAATTTTTTTTGTTGTTGTTGTTAGTTGGTCGCCACGATTTTTCCCCAACAAGATACAAGGAAGACAATGCAAGCGAAGTGAAATTAACGAAAATAAAATTGACTGCATGTGAACCTCTAATAAAAGTTCAAAATGAAGAACTTTTAGTGCGTAGGCCTACACAGCCTGCGCTTTTTAATCATATGTCAAGCATTGTTTTTTTTATATAACCAAACTAACTTAGCGTCTGAACAGTTAGTACTGTAATCACGGGTGTGTTTGGGCAAACTATTAGAACACAAACACCGGCCAGACACGTTTTTCTTTACGAAGCATGAGCAAAGGGCATGAGGTACAGGCAAGAGTCAAAGAAGACATGCACACACATCAGAATGCAAAGGACCGCCCACTCAGCTCTCAACAAATATAAGAGTTGTTAATCTGTCATACCTTGCACCCATAGACAGTAACCTTGATTTATACGAGTACAGTTTGCAGTCGGTTAACAAAATGCCTGTAAGCCTCTGTGGTACATGGGACATGGTCAGCAATGCCAACCTCGAGGGATACATGATTTCTTTAGGTAAGATTGCATTCTTCATTATATTATATTATATTATATTATATTATATTATATTATATTATATTATATTATATTTATTATATATTAATTATATTATATTATATTATATTATTCATTGAGTAAATCATTCCCATTTGTTATATGTCAGGATTTTAAAAATAAATCCTAAACGCTATTCTATCACAGGGATTGGCCTGTACACCCGTAAGATTGCCCTGAAGCTTAAACAGCGTAAAGTAATCGAGCAGGTGGGGGATCAATATGTTGTCAAGACTATCAGCACTTTCAGAAACTACAGTTTCTCCTTCATAGTCAATGAGGAGTTTCAAGAGTTCACCAAGGGACTGGATGACAGACACTGCAAGGTCTGTCTGTCTATCTATCTATCTATCTATCTATCTATCTATCTATCTATCTATCTATCCATCTATCCATCTATCCATCTATCTATCTATCTATCTATCTATCTATCTATCTATCTATCTATCTATCTATCTATCTATCTATCTATCCATCTATCCATCTATCCATCTATCCATCTATCCATCTATCCATCTATCTATCTATCTATCTATCTATCTATCTATCTATCTATCTATCTATCAACCAACGCGATATGGGGGACATTTAATGCACTGTTTGAAAATTAAACATTTATCTATCTGTCTAGTCTCTGGTGACCTGGGAGGGGAACAAGCTGGTGTGCATTCAAAAGGGTGAGAAGAAGAACAGAGGATGGGCCCACTGGATCGAGGATGACAAACTTAATTTGGTATGTGTGAAATTAAGCATCTTATACTATAAAAAATATATTATAAACATTAATGAGCTGATTTGATTAATTAACCCACAAATAACCAGACCTCTCCTGCCTTTACAGGTGTTGCACTGTGAAGATCAAGTCTGCAAGCAAGTTTTCAAACGGGTTGTCTGAGGAAGCCCTGCTGAGCCATTTACTACTTGAAACTTAAGTTGTTCACACTTCTAAGTCAGAGGAATATGAGGCGAGAGCTAAAACCAAGAGTTTCAACTTGTGCCTCAACCTGACAAGCAGCGAGAAGTTTGCAGACTGAGCGAGCATGATGTATAGTGCCACTAGAGGGCGCAATGAGACCACGAACAAACAGACCTCCGGTCAACTGCAGTTTAGCCACTGGAGACAGTCACTGCATGTTGTCAATAGTTGTGCCACCATTGCCTAATCATGTTGACATGTAATACAAGAGACACATTCACAAACATGTAGCAATATGTAATGTACTTCTGTTTTTCCTGCAAACCAGAGTCACTGTTTCATCAGAATATGACTTCATTTTGGATACATTTTCAATACTGATTATTTTTCTCTTTTTTATTTTCTTTTTTTTGTAATAAAAGCTTGTTAAACTTTTTTTTTGGTTATTTATATTTTATGACACCAAAATATACACACTAATTCAGTTACTTGAATTCAACAACTTGTTCAATTCGGTTACAAGTAAGTTATTGTGCAATACAATTTGAAACAAGTTCTAATACTAGGTTGCAATGTCCCTATATCATCAAAAATTGCAATCATCATCATCATCATCAACAACAAAAAATAAAATAATAATAATAATAAAGTAATTAATTCAATCAACGGAAACTATTATTATTCAATAATACCTTAAACAAATTATAATAAGGCACTTTGTGTGCACAGTGCTGATTTGTAATCTTTCTGGTTTATGGCGTCTTTATATTGGGGATTAGTCAACAAATTAAATAGAATGATGACAAGCTTAGTAAAAAAATAAAATGAACAGATAAAGAAATATAATTACATATAATCAATAATCACCATTTATTTAACCTATTTAGACTTGGTTCTGAAGAAAACAAGTCTCTTGAGGTCGCCGCGGCAGTGAAATCAGTTTCCTGAACTGCCGCAGCCTGGAATGTGTCGATCTCACGTCACGTGACTCCAGATCCAAAATGGCCGCGTCGGTGTTTTGACGAATAATACTTTTGTGTTTGTTTCATTCTCAACAGAAACCGAAGATAACGCTCCCTAGTCGGAAAAAAATAGCCACGCGCGTTTGATGTTTTAATTTAAATATTTGAATCTGACAATCACAGCTAACTGATATTTGTTTTATGGTTCATACTATGCACTTTTGGTGTTTATAAGGAAGCTAGCTGACTGGCTAGCAACACAATTAAGGTGAAAATTAAAAGAAAGGCAATGGAGCAGCTCAGTCCTGAAGAGGTAAGGCTATTTTCACACAGTTTACTGTCATTCCAGTCGAACCCGCTCCTGTGATGGCATGACTATTATGTTTCTGTGCTTTATTAAAGGCTTATTGACTTGTCATTGTCACCTTTTCAATCGCAGTAATGATGGGATAAGCTAACAGGCTAATCAACAGCTCAGTACATCCAGATTAAACGTATTTCGCACAGAAAAATTCGGCTAGATGTTGAATCATCATTTCGAGCCACGTATATGCCGACATAGAAGCGAAATAAAACGAGAATAAGGTTATTTCCAGTCAGCTCGCTAGTAGCTGATAAATGTAATAAACCAGATAACGTTATGCCACGATCCTAGACAATCTGCCCTTTTTCTTCTTATTTTTTTAATTTCCAAATTTTCACAAATTCGTCCTTATCGTTTTTAGTCGCTGGGGAGCTTGTAACCAGTTGACAAGTTACATTTTCTTTTGTGAAGCTTTTCTTTACTGGCAATCCAAAATGGCTGAAAGACTGTCGTGTGAAGAAATAAAATCATTTTGTTCCAGATATTTTTATCAATTTAAGTTTTTTTTAATTTAAAGTCGTGATAAAATGTGCAATTATAGAGGTCAACTTTGCTAAGGGTATGCAATTAGTTAAATGGCATCTGGTTTCGAATATAAAATCATGCGCAACAAGCTTTGGTCAGGTCGTTATATTTATCGTAAAAACTATTGAGGCTCAACTTGAAGAAAAACCTAGTATTTTAGGATATTTTGGTATTTAAAGTGCATTTTAACCTATAGAGCTCTTGGTTTTATGTTTTGGAAATTGCTACATGGCAGTGGTTGTTGTTGCTGTATGACACTGGTGTGCATGTTCAGTCAGTGCGTTGTTCTGCTGTAAAATAAGACCAAACTCTGCCCAGCTCTGACCTGAGGAAAGAAACAGCTTAACAACAAACAACAAAATAGCTTAAACCATCCTAAGCAGGTTTGCTGGTCTCCCAGTCTGGTCAGACTGGTTTTGAAGAGTTTTAGACACTTTTGACCTGCTCAGGCGGGGAGTAGCTTCGGAGTTGGCTCAAAACAATAGTCATTAGTTTATTCATTAAAACAGCTTAAAAATATGATTATTCTCTAGAATTGTTCTAGTGTTTTAATCAATAGATGCCATCCATCTTTTTCAAAATAAGTTGCTATATTGATTATTAATTGCATTTATTCTGTGTTAATTATCAATTTGGCTAGCCAACATAATATGAAATGGTGTACAATTCAATGTCATTTGCAAAAGCAATATGTCTGTGAACTGAGATGCATCATCTTTTGCTTGTCAAACTGGATCTTCCCTTTTTTAATCTTGATCCATTCAGTTATGTTTACATCTTTGCCATTTCACTGGCAGTATTTGCTTTAGATGCTGATGCCTTTGAATGACTCACTCCACTGTGTAGTGATGATTATTCACTGCTGAAAATTCTAGCAATTCTTTAGCATTTTAAAAACATACTACTGTTTGCCTCAATTTTGTGTGTTAGAGAATTGTTTTTGCCAACTAAAAGCAGTTGAGGCCAGACTGTAAAGTTGTGCTCATTATTGATCTGTAGTTAGATTTATTGTAATTACTGTCTTGTTTAGATCCGTAGAAGGCGGCTGGCTCGGTTAGCTGGAGGACAGACATCACAGCCCAGCACCCCCCTCAGCACCCCTTTGACATCCCCACAGAGAGAGACTCCCCCAGGACCGTTGCCAGGGCCATCTGGGGCTTCATCGCAACCTCTCCCAACAGCTCCATCTCACTCTCTGGGGCTAAATGCCCAAATTGTCACCCCTGCCACTTCTCCTATGGGGGCCTCTGGTAAGTGTTATTGTGACTTTATCAGTCGAAAAGGATAAAGATCCTTCCAAAATAGTAAGATCAGAAATTGGTAACACTTTACAATAAGGTTTAATTTGCTGACATTAGTGAATGTATTAACTAATATGAACTAACCATTAGAAATATATTTGTTACTGTATTTTTTAATCTTTGTTAACGTTAGTTTAGTTAATAAATATCCAGCTGTTATTTGTGTGTTCATGTTAGTTCACAGTGCATTAACTAATGCTGACATTGTTAATATTGACGTTAACAGAGTAATTAATGTTTAATGTTTAAGATTAACTAATGTAGCTAAAGGGTTAGTTCACCCAAAAATGAAAATTTTGTCATTACTTACCTGCTTGTAGTTCGACACCCTTAAGACTTTTGTTTATCTCGGAACACAAATTAAAATTGTTTCGACGGCTCAGAAAGACCTCTTGGCAGCAATGACATTTCCTCTCTCAAGACCCATAAAAGGCACTAAAGACGCTGTTACAAAGCCCAACTCACTACAGTGGTTCTTCAATAATTTTATGAAGCGATAAGAATATTTTTTGTGTGCAAAAAACCCCCAAAAAACAAACTAACAACTTTATTCTTGTCTTCCATCTGGGCCTTTGAAGTGAACTTAAGAAGCATCACGACGCATGCACGAGAATATGATGTTTCTCACAGTTCGGGTATCCAGGAAATGCACACTTTAAGATGATTTTGAGCACTTACGCCAAGACCTAAAGCACAATCAATGAAGAATTCAACAGCTTAGATTCCTCTGTCTTCCTCTGCTTGTAAACAAAGTTCCTCGCTTCCGCCGGGTCTACATCATATTCTTGTGCATGCGTTGTGATGCTTTGTGAGTTCACGTCAGAGGCCCAGATGGAAGACAAGAATAAATTCGTTATTTCGATTTTTATTTTTATTTATTTTTTATTTTTGCATTCAAAAGCTATTCTTGTCGATTTTAGAACCACTGTAGAGAGATGGACATTGTAACAACATCTTTAGTGCCTTTTATGGGTCTTGAAGGATGGCCTTGAAAGATTTATGAACTTAAGATTAATGTCATTGCTGCCAATGGAGGCCTTTTTGAACCATCAGATTTCAACAAAAATATCTTCATTTGTATTCAGAAGATGAACAAAGGTCTTACTAGCCTGGCTCTGCCCTCCTACGTACTTCCGCTCAATTTTCATTTTCCTTCAGTACTACGTCTGGGACTGCTGTGTAGTCTTAGGTTTTCTCCGAACAAATTTTTAACGGTCCAATCAGCGAACAGAGGGAGTGGCTGAGAACGATGACGTTGATGTCGAGCGCTAGTTTGAGATGTAGTTCAGTAATGGTGGTGGAGAAAGATGCAAACTAAACCATTCATTCCGTTGTGGCACCGCTTCCGAATATCCAGAAGTTAAAGCCGGAGCAATAACAGTCTTTGCTGGGGTTTGTTGGTGGCCATGATGTTGTGGCCCTCCAACAGGGTAAATTCGGGAAAAGATTTTCCAGATCGCTTCGTTAGTGATGAAGGAGTTGCTGAAGTTATTCGGACGGTAACTGTTTCTCGTGGGGTCGGAAGGTATTGCCATCATTTAAGTTACAGGGACTGGTCAGTTATTTTATTTTTGACAAACACAAGGTCGTGTTGATGTAACAGCTGTCCGAATCCACAATATATCACTTCAAAATTCACTGTTTGTAATCATTTTTGACCACTGCAGAACACCATACGGTTGCTTTGCTGTTATTAGGATGCATTTATAGACATGTATTTCCTTAAAATGCATCACCGCTCAAACAAATTAAAATAAAAGCACTTAAACATTTGAATTGGTCCGTTATTTATAGCAGCATTTATTATCATACCAAGCATATGAAATTTTATTTACAGCATTCAATGATGTTACGGACCACGTGAGCGCCGCATTCCCTATCACAAAGCTCTCCTGTCCACCGTGTCGTGAATAAATCACAATCCGAATGCACAAGTTTTAGGTTTTATTCTATAGTTTTATTACTGAGGTGGCATGCACATGTGCACTTTTATTTTGTCGGATTTCCATGAGTGAAACAGGCGAAGGGCACATGAGATACTTCACGACCAGACGTTAGCGATTGGTTATGGCAGATCCAGAGTAGCTCAGGGCAGATCCAATAGTTTTAGACCTCAACAGGGTGCCCGCCTTCGCGGAAATAAACCCTTGTCAATGGAGAGTGGCCAGACTCTATGTACAAATGAAATGTATGAGAGTCTGGTAAAACCAAGCTAAGGTCTTACGGGTGTGGAATGGCATTAGGGTAATTAATGAAAGATTTTTCATTTTAGGGTGAACTAACCGAAACCTTATTCTAAAATGTTACCAAGAAACTAATACGTATTCAGCAAGGATGTATTAATTTTTCATCAAAAGTGATAGTAAAGACATGTATACTCTTTTTATTTCAAATAAATGCTGTGCTTTTGAATCGTCTAATCTAGTATTATGGTTTTAATGAAAATATTTAGCAGCACAACTGCTTTTCAACATTGATAATAAAAATGATGATGGTGAAGATAAATATCCCCAAATCAGCATATTAGAATAATTTCTGAAGAATTATATAACACTGAAGAGTAATAATGATACAGATTCAGCTTTGAACCCACAGGAATAATTACATTTTAAAATATATTCCATTAGAAAACCTTTGTGAGCATCCAAGACGTATTTTTGAAAACAGACTCCTAATGTTTAAATTGCACTGTATATTTGAATGAAGACCCAGAAGTAATATAGACTTGCTTTTTCTTTTATAAAGGCAAAACAGATTGTTTACAGATACAGCTTTCAAGTTAAGAGGAATTTAAGGCATAAATCATGTTTTTTATGGGGCGTCTGATTGGATCAATAAATGCAATTTTATACAGAATTTATCCACAACACTAGGTTTAATCTCTGCTGCATCTTAGTTCATTCTTCTCAATATTATTAATGGTAAACGTTGGGTGTTTTGTGCATAGATGTGAGTTGTATCTGAAGACCCTGTGTAGATTAATTGTAATACTATAGACTGTAATCTTGTCTTGGTGTAAAATGGTGAGTCTAAAAGAACCAGTGAAATAGTATAGAGGATCTAAGTGCTTCAAGTTAAGTTATATAGAATTAGATGTTAGTAAACTAGGGATTTAATGAATTCCCTTTTTTTGAAGATTTTTTGGATCAGTGTTTATATCAAGGTAAGGGATTTCTGCCCACTGCATCTTGCTTTGGAAAATCTGCACAGTCATGGAGGATGGAGGTGGCACAGCCTTGGCCAGGGTTTAACTCAGGGCACATAGACATGCAAGGCTGACGGTGGCTTTTTGTTCTCGTAGTGCCGTAATCAGTTTTTTTTTAAGTGTTAGTAAACCATGTTACCTGTGGTTATGTTTCTCTTTAGTTTCATTTTTACAGTACAATGACCTTTGGTATCTAGTGTCTAAGCTGTAAGATCTGTGTTATATTTCTGTATTTAGACAGAAAATATCAATGTTACATGCAAATTGGGCTGTATATTTTTTGGAATATGCTAATCTGTTTCTTATTGTACCATAGATTCCTTTTTGTTTGCATCACATCAAAACATGTTTGTTTCTTACTGTTCATTGATCTGCTGTTCAATTAAAATTTAATTCGGTTTAAAGCCTTTGTTTCCATGCTTAATTAACATGGAGCCTTGCTGAACAGACATAGGAAAGTGAACATGTTTTGTGCTGGTGTGTGTTGTCATTGGAAACAGCTGTCTTGTGTCCACTACCACACATTATTCAGAGTTGCATAAAAAAATCTGTTCTAGCACAAGCCTGCTCTCTGTTCTCTGTTGTAGCTTCTTTCTGGAATGTACAGTATTGAGGTTGAATCAATTACAAGACAAAAAAACAGGTCCAATGCATCTGCTGCTCCATTAATAGCCTTTAAATATTCTGGTTAGGTTTGTCATTAACCTCTAAACCCAAGTATTAAATGACTGCAGTTAATTCATGCCAAATAACTTAGTTTTGTTCATAATTTCAGCCTTTGATTATATGGTGTTTTCTAAACATTATATTTCTGACAATGTCCAGCATTCAAATTGTAACCAGCATTAATGATTTCAATGTAATAATTGCATTCCTAATCCTAATTATAACCTTTTCCTTTTTTACATATATTTGCTTATTAAAATATGATTGATTGTGCCTTCCTGCATCTCTTCATCCAGTTTTACTCACATTAAGACCACAAAGACATCACAAAGTCCATTTTCAGAAGGAAGAGTTTATTAAAGGGTTAGTTCACCCAAAAATGAAACTTCTGTCAATAATTACTCACCTTCATGTCGTTCCAAACCCGTAAGACATTCACTCATCTCCGGAATACAAATTAAGACATTTTTGATACCCCTCCATAGACAGCAATGTAATTATCACTTTCAAAGCCCAGAAATAACGACTTTGTTCAACAATCTCTTCTCGTCTGTACCAGCCTCCTGTTTACGCTGTAAATGCAGTGCAGTGCTACGTCAGAGGCTCACCATTGGCCGATGCTGTTTACTTGAGCACCACAACGCATGCGTGTGACGCTGATGCGGGAGCTAACCAATGGCGAGCCGCTGTTCTGTATTTACAGCGTAAACTGTGTAAAAGACTAAATAAGAACAAAATGGTTGAATAGTCATATTTTTGTTTTGATTTTTGCACACAAAAAGTATTCTCGTTGCTTCATAACATTAAGAATAAGACTGAACCACTGCATTCACATGGACTATTTTAATGATGTCTTTACTTGCCTTTCTGGGCCTTGAAAGTGTTAAAGGGGTGGCTTCATGCGATTTCACTTTTTAAACTTTAGTTAGTGTGTAATGTTGCTGCTTGAGCATAAACAGTATCTGCAAAGTTACAGCGCTGAAAGTTCAATGCAAACAGAGATAGTGTCTTATGGCAGTTTATTGCCTACAAAAATGGCCGGTTTGGACCACAACAAGCTTATTCCTGGGTTGGTGATATCATAAAACCCTTGCTAGTCACCGCGGATGTGACATTTGCCCGTAATTGTAAGAGGCGTGGCGTTTCCGGACAACCTGTGCTTGGCACTTCAGCCAATAAAAATACATGAAACTACATTTGGCCATCTAACCAATCTAAGACCATTGCGTTTTTTGGAGAGATGGGCTTCATAGAAGCAGGAAGCAAATGGTTCAAAGGACAGTGGAGACCGCGGTGTGGAACAAAGGTAAAATAAAATAAAAATACGGCATTTAAAAAAAAAAGTATTAAGACATGTTATACTGCGCCCCAAAAACACGGAACCACCCCTTTAATTAAATAGTTGTTTATGGAGGGGTCAGAAAGCTCTCGGATTTTATCAAAAATATCTTCATTTGTGTTCTGAAGATGAGGGTGTGTAATTAATGAAAGAATTTTATTTTATTTTATTTTTGGGTTAACTAACCCTTTAAAACTTAATTAAACCGTATGAAGCAAAGCTCACACATAAGCAGCTTTCTGTTGGTCAGCGTGGCAAATTTGTATCTGATGCGAAATCTTTGTGATAATCTTGTCCTCCTGGGCATTTTACAAACGCGTGGATTCCTAATGAAATGATTGAATGCACTTTTATATAACTCCCACAATACTTTTAAGATCCTAACCACACATTCATTTAATTGGGCCATTGCTTTAAAATTTACATTGATACACTGTGTTGCACTGGTATATACTTCAAGAATCGCAAATGTAGTTTTTGTCTTTGTTCTCTGACTATATACTTGTCTTCTGGATAAAGATATAGTGATTTGCAGATAACCATTTTCTTTGTATAAAATAGAATGTTTGACTGTTCAAACAAATGCTTCATGGTTAAACTTCAGGTATGCGGTTCTTTATTGAGCCATGAAAGTTTTTCTTGAGCTTGATTGCAGTTTAGCCATTTTTTCCCCCATGGCACAATCAGCAGGTTCATACTCAAACACAGTGCTTCCTTTTGTGCTCTCTATTACTATAGGGGTTGCTTACCGCAGCCAGAGCAGCGAGGGCGTCAGCTCTCTCTCCAGCTCTCCATCTAACAGCCTGGAGACGCAGTCCCAATCCCTGTCTCGCTCTCAGAGCATGGACATTGACACAGCCTCCTGCGAGAAGAGGTGAGAGACAGTCTTGAACCTTTGCCCTCTCTGAACTCCTAATCAAAGATAGAGCATGACGTAAGAGTTCAAACTGAGATTGTACTGGAGATTAATTATTGTATCTCACTCACTGAATGCCCGAGACCTTTTCAAGCTGCAGAATCTCTCTACTGTTGGATTGCAAATGCTCTGTTTCTCTTTTGTACTTCAGCCACATAATCCACTCAAGTGCAAATAAAGATGAATACATACAGCTGGAAGTTTACCCATTAAGTAAACCCTTTTGATATCATTAGTTGCATAGTTTTTGTATCTTCCATTTAGTAACATGCAGTGCTAAAGTTATATTGTTGGACTATTGAGGATTTTAACTGCTACTTGAGCTAGATCTCATCTTTGTGGTCTTTAGCATGTCCCAAGTAGATGTGGACTCAGGAATTGAGAATATGGAGGTGGAAGACAGTGATCGCAGAGAGAAAAGGAACCTGGCTGAAAAGGTAACCATTAAGCCATTAGTCATTTTCATGTAATGGCCAATAACCGATAAGTGGCAGATATTAAAATGTTTTGTCTAAATAAAGTAATAGTTATAAACTAAAATCATAATTTTAAATTCCATAATTGATTTAAGGCATCACAACTTTTTAATGGACACCTATGAAAAATGGATATTCATTTTGAGATTTGCTAAAAGTTAAAGGGTTAGTTCACCCAAAAATGAAATTGATGTCATTAAAGACTCACCCTAATGTCGTTCCACACCCGTAAGACCTCCGTTCATCTTCAGAACACAGTTTTAGATATTTTATATTTAGTCCGAGGGCGTATCTAAGTGTATGCACACTATACTGTCCATGTCCAGAAAGGCAATAAAAACATCAAAGTAGTCCATATGTGACATCAGTTAGTTCATTAGAATCTCTTCAAGCTTCGGAAATACATTTTGGTCTAAAAATAACAAAAACTACGACTTTATTCAGCATTGTCTTCTCTTCCGCGTTTGTTTTCAAACCTCAAATAAAGATTCAAGCGGTTATGAATCAGCGTATTGATTCATGATTCGGATCGTCAATGTCACGTGATTTTAGCAGTTTGACACGCGATCCGAATCATGAATCAATACGCTGATTCATGACCGTTTGAATCTTTATTTGAGGTTTGAAAACATACACAGAAGAGAAGACAATGCTGAATAAAGTCGTAGTTTTTGTGATTTTTGGACCAAAATGTATTTTCAATGCTTCAGAAGATTCTAATGAACTAACTGATGTCACATATGGACTACTTTGGTGATGTTTTTATTGCCTTTCTGGACATGGACAGTATAGTGTGCATACACTTAGATACGCCCTCGGACTAAATATAAAATATCTTAAAATGTGTTCTGAAGATGAACGGAGGTCTTACGGGTGTGGAACGACATTAGGGTGAGGAGTTAATGACGTCAATTTCATTTTTGGGTGAACTAACCCTTTAAGTTTAACAGTGTTTTTGAATTATTGGTGTTTATTTTAAATGTACTTCAGACTTAATTTAAAATGTTCTAATTCAGTGTTAGTTGACAGCTAATTATAATTAATTAAAATATCCAATATCCGCCAATACCAATGAATTAAAAGTTCTGTAATATTGTATGATAACCGATATGCTGCATGCCTAAATGTACACTGCCCTGCCAAAAAAAGTAAATGTTTGGATCATTATTGCAGTGATTATTATGTTTCTAGCATGTTATATGTTTGACTTTAGTTCTTCTAACCCTAATTGATGGAGTGTGTAGCTTTTCATTTCTTAAACAACCATGTAGGAAGACACATCATGGCCATATTTCATGATGACAATGTCAAGATTCATCACGCTCAAATTATTAAAGAATGGTTGGGAGGGAGCATGAAGAATCATTTTCACACATGAATTGGCACCTCTGATTCCAGACCTTAAATTTATTGAAAGTCTTTGGGATTTGCTGGAGGAGAATTTACATAGTGCTTGACTTTTTGTATCGTCATTACAAGATCTGGACCAAAAATTGATAACTAGAGGACAAACTTCCAAGGGAACAGCATGATGATTTAAAAGTATTTGAATGAATAAATTATTAATATATTTAAATAGTCTAAATTAAAATGCTCCCTGGCCCTCAATATCTGTTGTTTGTATTGAAGATCATCCAGTTCTTAACTTCAGGAATCACTAAATCAATCATGGTTAATTTAATATACCAGTACTTCAGGTTTCAGGAATACAGGGGATACTCAAATATTGTGTTTAACAAGGCCCCCATTCAAGTCAAAAAGGCTGAGAACCACTGATCTGGTGCATTTGTAACTTGCTGCTGAATTTTTACTTGCAGGATTCCTCGTCCAATCCAGATGTCTCTGAAGAGCAGGCTTTGCAGCTCATCTGTAAGATCTTGCGTGTTTCCTGGAAGGATCAGGACCGTGATGTCATCTTCCTCCCTTCACTTGCTGCTGAATTCCAGAAGAACCCTACGGATGGTATGAACTGAGAGCGATGAGGGTGTAAGAGAGAATTCTTCTGCTTTTTCTGTAGCTGAATTGCGTTTGTGTACTTTCTTCTTTTAGTTTACTCTGACTTCAAAGACCTGATCGGGCAGATTTTAATGGAGGCTCTCATGATGTCCACCCGTTCACGTGACTGTAACCCATTCGCCAGCTTGACCGCCACATCTCAGCCAATTACCGCTGCCAGATCCCCAGACCATCACCTGACTCTCATCCCACCCTCAAGCCAGAGCGGCAGTCCCATGATACCCTGTGCTGGTTCATTTGGTGCCAGCTCTCTTTCTAGGCAAGTGTGATAGCTGGCAACATCTCTTTTAAAATGAATTATGTACCCACCTACATGTCCACCTACATTCCTTTGTCTCACATCCTTGATTTCTCGTTACATTTCCTACTATTTTCTGTTTCCTCCTTCATTTCATCAATGTCTTTGTTGTTTTCAGTCTTTATGGTTGTAGCCCAAACCCACTAGCTCTGAGCTCAGCCAGAATGAGTGCTCCATCTGGCACACTGGCTTCTGCCGCCGCCCTCCCTGTTCCCCTCAGTCCTCCGGCCTCTCGCCCTCCTGCCAACCTTCTATCTCCATCCGCCCCTCTGCCCACCTCCCAGAGATACAGGCCCTACTCCCTTAGCTCATCTATTCCCATAAGCCCAAGTCCCAGATCTACTCCATCTGGTACGCTTACACCCCCTACAACTTCAGGTATACCCTCCAGCCCTTCCCCCAGACACCACAACACCCAGTCCTCCATACCTTTACCCTTCCCCCCCAGCTCCCCCAGTACTGCGGCTAGACGGACTGCGCTAGCTACTCGGATGCCCTCTAGGTACCTTTTTCCACCCTGTTAGATGTGAAGTTGCATTGAATTTGCATTGAATCTGTGTGCTTTTTCAGACACTAGGTAGCCAAACACTAATAAGCTGACAAATTATTTTCATGTTGTGCGATAACCGATAAATGGCAGATATTAAAATATTACTTTTTTAAATTGTATTTTTTATAAAATAATATTAATAAAAAAAGTAAAATGGTCATTTTAAAAGCCATAAGTCAATTAAGGCATTACAACATTTTTCATAAAATATGAAAAATCGATATTCGTTTTAAGATTAGCTCAAAATGTACTTTTAATAGTGTTATTAAAGGAACTGTATGTAAGAAATGTATTTCAATTAATCATAAAATGGCCCTGATGTGTCACTAGACATTAAGAAATCATGCTAATTTTAAATACTTATATCACTGACAACAGTAGTCCGGCAGGGATATTATCATTTACAAGTTGTTGTTGCAGCCCTCAACTGATGTTTATGTTGACATGTGTTTTGGCCTGAAGCTCCACCCTCCACCTATCGACCAATCACAAAATCAGTAGTGTTTCGGCATCCGGGTTGCCAGCTCTGCTCTAGTTACCACAGCTGCAGCTACAAACGTGCCTGCTGATCCTGCAGCCTTTCTGGCAACCTCGAGTTAGGGGGGAGGGGGAGAGGGGATACGCCGCTCTACAGTCATTTGAAAGTGATTGCCGGACCAGTTTTGGCCACAATCTTACATACACTTCCTTTAAATTATAGGTATTTAAAAAAATAATTTTTTATTTGAAACCGTTAGATGTGAAGTTGCATCTGTCTGCTTTATCACATAACCGATAACCAAAAACTCCAATAAGCCGATAATTATTGTCATGTTATGAGCAAAAACCGACATATGGCAGATATTAAATTGTTATACTATTTTGTCAAAATAAATGAATAGTTAAAAAAACTAAATTAAAATCATTGTTTTAATTGCCACAAACAAATTAAGGCATCACAATTTAATGTGCAATAGAAAAATTGAGTTTTGATTATATTTAACAGTTTTATTAAATTATAAAAAGGTACTTTTAACTTATTTAACAGGTAATCTACATGTAAAAATTTGGAAAATTAGCATGTAAACATCCACACTATTATGGCAGCCTATGTGAAGTTGCATTGACTTTGTAGCCTTCGTATTTTCATGATCTATTTGTCTGCTTTCATTCACACACTGTGGCCGCACCAGCCCTTTCTCCCTCCTCTTCTTCGCCCTGTCCGACTTGCCTCAGGACAGCAGTGATGAGGAGCTGGAGGAAGAGGAAGAGGATTTTTCAGGGGTTCAGTTTGGGTCCAGGTATCAGTGCCAAAGTGTGTTGCATGCTTCAGCGTGCTGCCTGGCCACTAACAACAGCCCGCTGTGCCCAATGTTGGCACTGCAACAGCAAAAAGAGAGACTCACCAAATAGCGGAGTTGAAACCTGTGATGGTTGATCTCATCAGGTTGACAAAATCAGCATTTCTCTCGCTTTTCTTTGCTGTCAGCTCAAATTGTGTCCATTGCACAATAATTTTTTAGGCCCATTCAGCTCGCAGCAGAAATGTGAGCCATCAGACCTTAAAACTTCCACACAGGACGTGCGTGCTGGATAACAGCGGTGGATGAAGGCTGATTGTTGGGCATTCAGATTAAGTTAGCTGACTGTATAACAGAACTAATGAGAGCCAGATGCCTGCTGTGGAGTGTGGTCTCACCCTAGAGTTCACTAATGCTTGCTGTCTCATGACCAAAGACCTGTGGGGAACACAGATATCAGAGGTCTGCTTTTGTTGGTCTTATGTCATACATTTTAGTGTCATTTACATGTGGTATTAACATCTCAAGGGATCCAATGACAAATGGTCAGCGCTAAATATAGGTGTAAACTGAATCCAAAACATTTTCTGTTCCAATTACTCAAATCACAGTGGTAGATAGTTCGAAATACATGTGACCACATAATATTTGTGCATTGCTACATTCATGAGAACTGGAAATTTATAAATGTACTTTTTTCCCTGGTAAGACAGGAAGAGTTACTAAAGATTACATTTTTTTTAGAAAGCTCGAATTTGAGCAGCCATTACTTCAGTGTCACATGATCCTAGCAAATTATTCTAATATGCTAATTTGGTGCTCAAGGATCCTTTCATATTATTTATTATCAGTGTCGAAACCGTGACACACTTTTTTTGTCATGATTCTTTGATGAAGAGAATGTTTAAAACAACAGCATTTATTTGAGATAACAATCTTTATTGTCACTTTTGATTCATTTAATGTGTCATTGATAAATAAATGTATTAATTATTAAAAAACAAAAACACTTGCTTACCGCAGACTATTTAACTGTAATAGTGTGAAATGGGCTAGATATGTTGTCTGGCTATCACCAGACCAAGCTCAATTTAAAGGTCCCGTTCTTCGCGATTCCATCTTTCAAACTTAAGTTAGTGTGAAATGTTTCTGTTAGAGCATAAATAATACCTGTAAAATTATAAAGCTCAAAGTTCAATGCCAAGTGAGATTTTATTTAACAGAAGTTCCCTTTCAAAGCCTACAGCGAACGGCCGGTTTGGACTAAACCCCTGCACTTCCTTCAGGAATGACATCACTAGAACCGTTTGTTGACTAACCATCCGCCCACAAGAATATGCAAAAAAGGGGGCGTGGTCTTGTTGCTCTCTCACGTGGAGAAGAGCGCGCATTCAGCACTTGCATCTCCCCGTTATGGTAAAAGGCGGGACCTTTCCGGGCAAAGTGCGCTAAGCTGCTGTCCAATCACAACACGGGAACTGATTTAGACTGATCTAGACTGATTTGCAGGGTGAAATCAAATCAGGGGCAGATCAGGCTGGGTTTACCCAGTCTGCAAGATGTGATTTATCGAGGTGAAACACTGCTTGCGTTGTGGGGTAAAGTTTTTTCTAACATTTGCTTGAAATAGAGATAAACCTTCATTTATATATGATGTCATAGCTGTTCTATCTGAAGATTATCATTTTGAATGATGAGGTTGGTGGTTAGAGAAAAAGGGAAACATTTAATTATGAAAGAAGTTTGGGTTTTTCCTCAGAAGGTTCATCTCTACACCATGCAATCTCTTTTATCGATGGCTGTAAAATTATTTATTTCTTATAATATTCTCTTTCTCTCTTTAGCCTGGGTGCGTCCGGAGGGGGGATGACTGGTGACTCGAGTAGTGACCGCTTTACCATAGAGTCCTGTAAAGAGACGGAGATGCTCAACTACCTCATCGAGCGTTTTGACTGTGTGGGAATGGAAGAGAGGAAGGCCCCAAAGGTAGCTGCTGATTGTTGACATTATGCATACATTTCTTCAGCATTATTCAGTCCCCAGGTGTTGTCACCAATAATACAGGCAGCAGAATTATTTTCCAGTATAACAAGAGTTACAAGGAAATACACCATTATTTTAGCGCTTCATCAGAACACAAATGACAGTAAGTCAGAAGAAATGTGAAAGTGAGACTAAACATGTCTCATCAAGCCTAGGGTAATTCCCTCTTTGGCACGAGCCTTTCATGTTGCATTCTGGCGTTGTATCACCCTGTCTACACTAGACATGCACGTCAAAAGTCATTTGCTCCTATTTTAATCAATTTGGCTGTCTACACCAAAAGCATTGCAGTATGTTGCTTCACAAGACACTGTTACAACACTCTATCTGTCTGAATTAAAATGTACTTCTGAATATTTTTATTTTATGCTATGTAATAAAAAAAGGCTTTTACATCAAAACTAGCTTGCACTACTAATTTATTCATCTTTTGTTTCTAATCACATATTTATATAATGCATAATTTATTTATTTATACACACACACACACACACACACACACACACACACACACACACACACACACACACACACACACACACACACACACATATATATATGTAGTGTGTGTGTGTGTGTGTGTATGAATGGTTTTAAAAAATGTAAGTACATTTTTTTTCCAGTAAAGCATAGATGATCAGTTTCTATTAGTAAACGTTTTCGAGCTGACATGCAGCAGCGACAGACTCAAGACGTTTCATCACAAAGGCATCATGGGTCATTTCCTGTGTAGATTGCAGTGTTCTTCATATGCTCTTCTGTTTCAGATGTGCAGCCAGCCAGCTGTTAGTCAGCTGCTTAGCAACATTCGTTCCCAGTGCATTTCCCATGCTACACTAGTGCTTCAAGGTGCCCTCACACAGCCCAGGTCAGTAAACAGCAGCCTTTTTCAATGCACACTAAAGTTTCTTAAAGGTGTTCACACTAGAGCCCTTGGTGTGGATTCAGTTTGTTTCTACCCGAACTCAGTAGCTCACCTCTCATTAAAAAAAAGTTGTCATGGACTTCATTATGTTTTGCAGTCCTACTATAAATTACGCTACCAGTGACATATATTTTGGCTCTTACATTATAAAAAATGTCTAATAGCTGCCTGTCTATGCATGAATTGGCTTTAAGAAACAGTTCAATTTTGTACAGTTCAAGCTTTGTAGTAAGACTTATTTTTTGTGCTTTCTCCTCCAAATTCATTGATTAGCTATAGCAGTAAATGTCAACTGCTGCTAGTACTCAGATTGATGATGCAAACATACAGTGTGAAGAGACCTAGGGACAAGGAGAGCAGAATCAAGCTCCAGATTAAACCAAGTGTGAAAAAAGGGCTTGACTTTAACACCCGCCAAACCCACCAAATGCTGGTGGATTTCATCAGTGGCATGTAAACTCCTATTAGCAACTTTGGCGGGTTAAATTTGATATATAATACATTTTTCAGTTGTAGTCATTTAAAATGATAAACTGTGCAATGTAGTGTTGTCAAAAATATAGATTTTTCAATGCATATCGACACTGAAATATCTGAAACGCTTAATACTCATATTCCGCAGAAGATATACATGGTACCAGCTGTGCTTTCTTGATCTCATCTCTCCGACAGCGAGTTGACACACAAACCCGCCTCCCCTTATTCACTCGTTTAATAATTTTAAACGAATATAATTTTACTCCTTCCTGCAGATTTTGAGCTTGTACCCAAAATGTGTACATAAAACCTCCTCTCAGTACTAAATTGGCAAGTGTCATTTAAACATTGAGTTATGTTTAAGTGAATGTAAACAGTTGTGAAAGAAAACGCATGGAACAGTATAATGGATCCATGCGTCAGGTCTTAAAGTGATAGCTGCCTAATATACCTGCTGCCAAATTATAATAATATATTATATTATATAATAATAATATTATAATTTTTTATATTATTATATAATAATATTACAAATCTATATGGCTGATCTGATGAGCAAGAAAGTTAATGTCAAGCCCTGTGTGAAAACTATTTTTTTGCATGGTGTTGGTCTGTCAGTTTTAATTCAAACAAGCATAATACATTTTAATTGAGATTGCCCAATTACCCCACCCCCTCATCTCTTTCCCTACAATAGAGCCCCTCTACAGCCCTCCCTGCTGGTACCCTACATGCTGTGCCGGAACCTTCCTTACGGCTTCATCCAGGAGTTGGTGCGCATGACTCACCAGGAGGAGGAGGTGTTCAAACAGGTGGGAGTTGCAGCAGATTATGGAGACAGGCCGCATGCTGCATCATTTTGCTTTTTAAGTTTAAGAGATCTTTATTATTGATGGCAAATTCTTAGGGATATTTAACATATTTTCAAATGTCATCTGTTTGTTTTTAGTAAAAACAGCTAAGTATTTAAACAAATATAGATTTTTAATCCACAATAGGTTAAATGGTTCCAGTGTGGACACTTTAGACATTGCATTAGATCAAAAAAAATCTTCAAATAAATGAAAATATTTTTTAAGCTTTTGAATGATAAAGTATAGATTCATACTTTTGAAATGCTGTTAAAAGTTTAGGGTTTGGAAGATTTTTTTTATGCAGCTAGAATAAATTACATTTAACAAAAATATTTCAAAATATTATTTTAAATAAGTGCTGTTCTTTTGAAAAATAAATTGCTTTTTAGAATGATTTCTAAAGGATCACTGAAGAACACTGAAAATGCAGCGTTGTCATCACAGAAATAAAACGGTTAATTTAAATTATAGTCATATTTTTTTATATACTTATGCTCAATGTATTTTTTGTACTGTAAATAGTACTATTTACAGTACTATATTTTGGTCAAATTAAGCATTGTTGGTAATCATACAACAAAAATTCTAAATCTTATTAACCATTTGAATAGTAGTGTGTAGTTTTCAAAATAAATGCTTGCTTCTTGTCAAATGAAGAACCACACCTGTGGCTTGCTGAATTGCATCAGTTTAAAAATCACCTTGTTAACATCTGGTTGAATGTCTTAAAAGTGTCTTTCCAAAGTGGCTAGGAAGTCAATTTAGCTCAAAGAAAATAAAAAGTGTGGCACTTTTATCCTGTTTTGATCAAAGTTGTTATTCTTTCAGATCTTTGTTCCCATTCTTCAAGGGCTTGCTTTAGCTGTAAAAGAATGTTCTTTTGACAGTGACAACTTCAAGTTTCCTCTAATGGTAAGAGACTGCTTGTTGTTCTTTGAAAAGCATATGCAGACTTAATCATCGGGCAAATAAGGACCAAACAAGCTCCCTTGATTTTATATATTAACACCATAAGATATCTCTGACCTTCCAGACATGTTTCATATAGTAAACTGCTCTTCTGAATGTGTGAAAGACTCTTGTTTCTTGTCTATGACTGATTTTATATTGCTCCACAGGCTTTGGCTGAGCTCTGTGAAATCAAGTTCGGGAAGTCTCACCCTATATGCAGTTTGGTAGGTTTTGTAGGAGCTTAAAAATTTAACCCAGTCAGGTTATTCAGTTCACTCTTAATATTGTCTGTCTGTGTGTGTATTTTTAGATCACCTCTTTGCCATTGTGGTGTCCTGACCCTCTCAGTCCTGGGACAGGAAGAGAAATTCAACGACTCTCCTTCCTCGGCGCGTTCTTCAGTCTTTCTGTGTTTGCTGAGGATGATGTAAGTCATTTCACTCCTAAAACAAATAAAACTAATACAAAGTGCAGCATTGATGAATAATTAGTAGGAAAGTTGTTGTTTTTTTTAAATCCGTTTTGCTGTTCTGTAGACTAAAGTGGGAGACAAGTACTTCTCTGGTCCTGCCATCACTATGGAGAACACCCGTGTGGTCAGCCAGTCACTGCAGCATTATCTGGAGTCTGCCAGGGTGAATGACCATCATATCTCATACACATAGATTTTTAATGAGCTGCTGTAATACTGGGGGAATATTTTTTTTTTATAGAGCAGATCAGAGGTAGAATGAAGGCTGCAGTTTTTAAATCTTTCTTTTATGACTATAAAAAGTGTAATTTAATGTGAACGAGGTGAGATTAAGAAGATGAATTTATTAAGTTGTAAATGTTAGATAAGAATTTAGCATTGGGTAACATGACCCTCCTATGTGGAGCAAGACTCCCGTTCCGAGTGAACTTTTGCCAGCTGCCATCAGATTTTCACAGAATTTATAATAAAATATTTAAAATTAATTTGGAATATTTCAATTGAAATAAAATGTATACCATTTTCTCCTGGAAATAATTTGCACATGACTGTATTTTGCACCAGGTCAAAATTGCATTGCTTTATAAGCTGTATGTTATTTCATTCAGCAAATAATGTAAAATACTGCTAAATAAAACAGAATATTAACAAACTTTATAAAAACTATAAATTTTGGTTCCCCTCTCTCCACAGCAATTTAACGTTATCCAGAACAGGAATGAAAGATATAAAGCATAAAACAAAAATGATTTAAAGTGTTAAAGGGTTAGTTCACGCAAAAATGACATTTCTTTCATTAATGACTCACCCCAATGCCGTTCCACACCCGTAAGACCTCTGTTCATCCTCGGAACACAGTTTAAGATATTTTAGATTTAGTCCGAGGGCTTTCTGTCCTTTGAATGTAAGTGTATGTCCACTTGCTGTTCACGTCCAGAAGGTAATGAAAACATCATCAAAGTAGTCCATATGTGACATCAGTTGGTTAGTTAGACTCTTTTGAAGCTTTAATATTGTTAAATTTTGGTCCAAAAATAACAAAAAATACGACTTTATTCAGCATTGTCTTCTCTTCGTGTTTTTCAAACCTCAAATAAAGAATCAAACAGGTGCGAATCAGCAGATTGATTCGTGATTCATATCGCCAATGTCATGATTTCAGCAGTTTGCCAGTTTGAGGAACACTGAAGAGAAGACAATGCTGAATAAAGTCGTATTTTTTGTTATTTTTGGACCAAATGTATTTTCGATGCTTCAAAAGAGTCTAACTAACCAACTGATGTCACATATGGACTACTTTGATGATGTTTTCATTACCTTCTGGACGTGGACAGCAAGTGGACATACACTTACATTCAAAGGACAGAAAGCCCTTGGACTAAATCTAAAAGATCTTAAACTGTGTTCTGAGGATGAACAGAGGTCTTACGGGTGTGGAATGACATTGGGGGGAGTCATTAATGAAAGAATTTTTGGATGAGCTAACCTTTTAAGGTAAAATACTAAAAACGAAAAATCTATGAAATATCCACTCATTGAATGATAAGTCATGTACTAAATTCATCCAACATAAATACACAGATCACTATTAGATCATATAACTTAATCTTCTGATGTAACATTAAATGTTGATGTCCAGGTGAAATGTTCAAATGTGCTGCTGAAATCAGATTTGGTGTCCTCTTTTGAAAGGGAAAAGATATATGTTGTAATTCTGTGTGCTGATGTTGGTTTTCCAGGGAGATCTGTTTAAGATCCTGCACAATATCTTATTGAATGGAGAGACAAGGGAAGCAGCTTTGAGCTACATGGCAGCTCTGGTGAATCGTAATGTGAAAAAGGCACAAATGCAGGTATGTCTGTTCAAATCTGTTTCTTTCAAAACACAGATTTATCTTTAACACATTAATACCATGTTATATGATTATTTCCTTGCCCTTTCTTTCTTTAGACCGATGATAAGCTGGTGTCCACGGACGGCTTCATGATGAATTTCCTGTGGGTGCTGCAGCAGCTCAGTATGAAAATCAAGCTGGAAACGGTGGATTCTCTCTACATCTTCCACCCCAAGTGTCGGCTGAATCTCAGCCGGGAAGAGACCCGGCTCAATGCCACGATGGAGGACCTGAAGAGCTGGCTCACTGAGCTGCGTGAGTGTGGGCTTTGTTCTGGAAGACACAAATCGCTTTAGACACTCAGTTTAACTTCAGGCAACCCATTTACTGTTCCTCCAAATCCTCCACAGATGAAGACCCGTCCAAGTTCTCAGAGCCCAAGTTCCCTACAGAGTGCTTCTTCTTAACGCTACATGCACATCATCTGTCCATCCTCCCGTGCTGCCGGCGCTACATACGGAGACTGAGGGCCATCAGGGATCTGAACAGGTGCTTTGCACAGATTCAGTCGTAAAAAACAGTCTATTTGTTACCAAATCCTTTAAGGTAATAGTCCATTGTGAATTGTGCGTTAGTGCAAAAAGGTACATGAAGGCGACATCGCGGCTGCAAAAAGGGTGTTTATGAGCTCTTAATTGTAAAATGACAGCCTTGTAAACTTCATGGCCAAGAAACCACGAGTTTTGTTGCGTCACTTTGGCCAAATGAGTGAAACAGAAGTGACTAAAGAGGACCTGTTATGCATTTTTACATTTTCCACGTTTCTACGTTTAGTGTGTAATGTTGGTTTGTGCATGAAAAAAGTGTACAAAGTTACAATACATTTAAATAATTTCCGTCTAAGGCATATGCAAAAAATGGGGCAAGACCAGGTTGAGTTCCGCTAGTAGCGTGTTGAAACTCGTGGTTATGGTAATAACATTTCCAAAACGCTCTCTCTAAGCGGTTGACCGGTCCCAACACACTAGGTCCGGCTGACCAATCAGAGGTCACTGTGCTTTTCAAAAGGAGGGGCCATATAAAAATCTTCTTATTTTTATTTTTTTATTCATTTTTTCATAGTACACCCCAAAATAAAACCAAGACTTTGTAAAAAGGCATATTATGACATATTATGTTTTATTTAATCTAAAAGATTCTCAAAGTGGATCATCCTGGATTCTTCATTGCCTGTGTCAGATAGCCTATCATATATGTGACGCTCTGTTGTCATGCTTTGTGAAAAAGCCCTTAATCTCTCTCTCTGATGAGGCGGGTTAATCCTGTCCTGCCCTGTACCGTCCCTTCCCAGTGCCTTTTGCAGATGGTATTTTCTTGCAGTCCTATTGTAGAGCAGCTCTGAAGTCATCTTATGCCCATAATGCCTGAAATATCAGCTCCTGTGTTAGTGCTGCATCAGTGGCAGTGTTTCAAGTCCATCAGATTTGAGATATAAAGCTCTGGAGTAGACTGTAGACTGCTCACATTGTTTTTTGGGCTCATGATGCTGGCAGATTTGATCCACGGGGACCCCTGCTGTCGGCAGCAGGCATGACACTGAGATGGGCCAATAATATTCTCTGTGGAGGTTTTTATTTTATTTTATTTAAGCTGCCAGACAAGGTAATTTACACAAGGCTGAATATATGTGTGTATTTTACAGAACTGTAGAAGAGCTGAAGAACAGTGAAAACCAGTGGAAGGATTCCCCGTTGGCTAGTCGTCATCGGGAGATGCTGAAGAGATGTAAAACACAATTGAAGGTGTGTTGTTACCTTTTAACAAAAAAAAAAGTTTATAAAATTGTTTTTAAAAATGAGAACCTCATGAATTCATTGGTGCAGAGTGTCTGATTTTCTAATTCTGTCTAATTACAATACATGTGATATGCCATATCAACTATCTTTTACTTTGCATGAGAAATCTATTTCTGTAGATATTCATTAATGAGTTTAGGGCAGAAACAGCTAATTGATTAAGCGGATAAGAAATGATTCCATTATTGCCTTTTTTTAGCACTATCTTTGTTTTGTGTACAAAGAGTCTCTATTAGACACATTATGGTTCTTGGCAATACTCTTCTTCATCAAGGTCACATTAAACTGATTAAAAGTGACAGTAAAGATGTTTCTATTGTTACAAAACATTTATTTTTTCTGTTCTTTGAACTTTCTGTTCATCAAAGAATCCTGGAAAAAATGTGATCAGTCCCCAAAAGTTTAAGCTGCTGTTTTTTAACGTTAATAATAAGAAGAAATGTTTCTAAAACACCAAATCAGCATGTAAGAATAATTTTTTAAAGGATCATGTGACACTGAATTTTAAGAAGCCATTACTTCAGTCTTCAGTGTTTCCATCACAGGAATAAATGACATTTTAAAATAGACAACAGTTATCTTAAGTTATCATATTTCACAATATTACTGTTTACAATATTAGCCTTGGTGAGCATAAGAGACTTCAAAATCATTAAAAAAATCTTCAAAATGATAGGGTATATTTACTTATATATTCTCAGAATTCAAACATTCCCATATTTAGCAAATTTTGCCATTTTCTAGAAGGAAACAAGCAAATTGTTGTCATTAGCCAAGTTTCTATCCAATTATTATTTTTTTTGTAGCAAAAAAGGTTTAGTGCATCAAACATGTTTACCGATATAGCTGATGGAAATTCCAATTGTCAATAATTTTCTTCTGTTTAAATTTAGTGTATAAATTCTATGTTGATACTTCAAATGTTAAAAAGGGATTTAATGCATATAAATGTGACAGCATCACATGACATAATTAGCCTATTATATACAGTGTCCGCATGGGGCATTGCTCCCGTTAACGTTTCCCTGTAGTTTAAAGGCGCACTAAATCTATTATATTCATATTATTAAATTGTATGTTAAATAATATATTACTATTGGTAACAAGACTTGTTACATCTCAAACATCATACATCCTTATTTGTGTAATTTTGTGTTTTTTGTTTTAATCTAATAAAAGATAATAGCAAACTGCACCCATTTCTGAATATTGCTTGATCAAGTTTTGATCTAAATAGAGTTTATAACGAAGTTAAAAAAAAAACATGGTGCTTGTTAATAAAAAAATATTTTATGTATAGGTCAATTTACAATTTACATTAAAGCCTACAATTTAATAATATATAGTAAAGTTTTGTTTCAAAATGGATGAGGAAAATATAGCACCTTGAAAAAAGTTTTCTTGAAAAAGGTTTGCTATTTTAGTAATAGGCTTATTATTCTGAAAGTAGTAAGCAGTAAATTTTAGTCTTCTTGTTACTCTCTGCATTTTACATATATTTGGGACACAAAAGACAATATCATTTGCGATATATGTCAAATTATGTATAGACACAACTTTTTGAATCTTTTCAGATTTTTTTTTTTTTTTTAGAGATACGACAACTTGTGCTACAATGCATTTTTTTTAGGGATGATGTCATTACGCACACCATTTTATTGGTAAAAGTCCATTTGGATGGAAAGAGGCTGGAGACTGCAAATTACACAATCTTTTTTTTTTAATGTATATTCTCTGTCAGTAACAAAGCAGTGGAAAAAGTGGATGGAAACCTGGCTATTGTTAAACTTTGAACACTTGATAAGTATATATACTTTGTTTACAAATCTGTATTCAAGTAAATAGAATTTTGAATCAGTTGTCTTATCTGCTGACAGAAACTGGTGCGCTCGAAAGCCTGTGCAGACGCAGGGCTGCTGGACGAGAACCTGCTGCGCAGATGTCTTCAGTTCTTCAGTATGGTCATCCAGCTCATCTTGCGTATGGTGGAGCCTGCCTACCCACAGTCAGTTAACTTAACATCTATTCAGCTTAGTTGTAGTTGAGACGTCGCTCTGGTCTGAATTTATTTTGTGTGTACCTTACCTTACAGTGTAACCCTGCCTCTGAACCCAGAAATCCCCAAAAACTTTGCAGCACTGCCAGAGTTTTACATTGAAGATGTGGCCGAGTTCTTGCTTTTTATCGTGCAGTAAGTCTATGAGAGTTCTGCAATGTGGACATCATAGTATTAGAATCCCAATTTTAGTTATTTATTGTTTTTAGTGAAACTTAATCCCTCCTTTTGTTTCTCAGGTACTTTCCACAGGTTCTCTTTGAGCCGTGCACTGAAGACGTTGTGACCTTCCTGGTGGTCTTCCTTTGCAGTCAGAATTACATAAAGAACCCATACTTGATTGCCAAGCTGGTGGAGGTGCTGTTTGTTACCAACCCAGCGGTGCAGCCTCGCACTCAGCGTTTCTTTGAGATGATGGAGAGCCATCCGCTGTCTGTCAATCAGCTTGTGCCCGCCCTCATGAAGTTCTACACAGGTTCACTAAAATTAATTTCCAGGTCTATTCTGATGATTTTGACTTGATTTATGCTAATTGATTTTTCCCCCCCAGATGTGGAGCACACTGGAGCCACAAATGAGTTCTATGACAAGTTCACCATCCGTTACCACATCAGCACCATATTCAAAAGCCTGTGGCAAAACATTAACCACCAAGGCACCTTCCTAGAGGAGTTCAAGTGAGTTCCGTGTGTGTGTGTGTGTGTGTGTGTGTGTGTGTGTGTGTGTGTGTGTGTGTGTGTGTGTGTGTGTGTGTGTGTGTGTGTGTGTGTGTGTGTGTGTGTAGATGGATGGATGGATGGATGGATGGACTTTCATTTTATACAGTTGATGTTAGTGTTAATTTCGTCAGATGAGACGAGACGAAATATGTTCGTCAACAACGACTAAGACAAGACGATGATGAGATTGCACCAATGTCCAAAAACGCTGACTAAGACTAAATTAACATGCATTATTGTTGACGAAAAAGGTTTAGACTAAAATGTTTTGCATAAAATAAAAACTAAGATCAAATCTTTCTTCATTTTCGTCTACAGTCTTCTCTACTTTTTCATCACAAAATAGAATATTCAGCTGTTATTCCGAGTGAGTTCGCTGCTCTTGCTCAAGCACAGGTCTCGTCTCAGTCTTCTGTTGCTGCCATCCTGTGGCTGCAGCACGAAACTACATAGAGTAAAAAACAGTTACCAACAGTCACGCATTTTGTGTGAGTTACATGTGTCAGGCTCTGACTCATGCTCTCACTCTGGCCAAGTAAATCTCACGCCAAATTTGTAAAGTTTTAATATAAAATTCAAACAATAAATAGAGTATTGGTGGACTTTATCAGTTAAAGCCAGAGCCATTAATAACAGCTGCAGCATGCGTTCATCTCTCTGCAGCGCGCGCACGGTCACGTGAGTTGTCTTTTGACTAAAAATAGACTAAAATGAAAAGACTTTTAGTCGACTAAAACTTGACTAACTAAAAAAGATATGTGAATGACTAAAACTAACAAGGACATTTAGCACAAGACTATGACAAAATTAAAAATAGGTGGCAAAATTAATACTAGTTGATGTTGATTATTTTGTATAATTTTGCCAATGAAAAATTACATATAAGCCAGAGCAGAACTGTTGTGCATCTTCTAACAACACCCAACTGTGTTTCTGAATAAATCTACGCTTTCAGTGAATCAATTGGGTAAACCAACAATTCATTAGCATTCATAAAGAGTGCTATTTACTTCATTCCTGAATGATTCAGCCCTTTGAACAAATCTAATGACTCTAGTACATACTCATTAAGACATTTACCACCACCACCTACTGGCGGTTTTTGTTTAGTTCTTATTTAGAGTATTTAGAGTACCAAAAAGTAAAATTCTGTCATAATTTACTTAAACATTTAGGCTACAACGACCATGAGGTTGTGTAATAAAATCAGTTGAATCAAAAAAACATTTCTTTTTGAAGATACTTTTTGTAATGTCCATTTGATGCTTTTCTCATTTATAACACAATAATGACTTTAAATGATTATTTGGGGATAATTTCTCACACAAATTTGATGTGCAATTAATTTGTGATTTAATTAATTAGTTAATTAGTTGCAAAAAATATTTAAAATGATTCAACCCCTCAGAGACTAATAATTTACAAATGTTAGCTTTTCTAAAGTTTTTTTTTTTTTTAAATTGCATCTATAACAGTTTAGTGGAAAATAAAAAAATGATAATGTCAATATGTATAATGTAATGCTTTTGAGTTATAGGGGTTTTTTTTGTATAGCAGCTGTCATAATTATTAAACCACTATTAAATGCTGATGTTTTTAAGTCATTTATTTGTATGGTCCAAAATTCTGTAAAAACACAATTAAGCCTTTGGAAACATCAACTTTACGCTCTCAAAATCGTTTGTGTATTAATAACCTTTTGTTTTCATCAAATTTTGTTTTTGGCAGAAAAATGTCTCACAGGTCATGGGGGTTGTTTTTAAGCTTGATGTCGACTAGTCACTAATTAAACCTATAGAGGGCGCAACAGGATCAAGTCCAATTTTACACTACGTTTCCAACAGCTAAAATGACAATGCATATTCTGAGAATGCTCCACAAGATATGTTTGATACCATCTGGACGCTCAAAATTGATTGGGTGATCTCCAAAGTCGTCTGTCTGTCTATCGGCATGTATAATGTATGTGTGTGTGTGTGTACAGTATATAGCTCTGGAAAAATTAAGAGACCACTTAACATTGAAAAATCAATTTTAAGTCAATGTAAATATTTTTTCCAAAGCTGTATATAGAGCCTTATGGCCCGCTCTCATTTTCCATAGCTGTGCACAAAGCATACTGCGTTTGAGTCACAGCTCTAGATTCAGACTAATGTTCATTAATAACGTCACAGCTAATAGTTAACTTGACTTGAATCACATGTTGACTTGATTATAAGTTAATATATGCATTTCTTCTATTTATCTATGTGTCTATTAAACATATATTTTAATTAAATGTTAATTTTTATTTGTTGCATTTATTTTTGTTAAATAGTTCTTTGTATACATGCATTTTATTAATACATCTTTCTCTCTCTCATTCATTCTGCAGCTCTGGTAAACAGTTTGTGCGCTACATCAACATGCTAATTAATGATACAACTTTTCTGCTGGATGAGAGTTTGGAATCTTTGAAACGCATCCATGAGATCCAGGAGGAGATGAAGAATAAAGAGCAATGGGACCAGCTGCCCAGGGTAAGCACACATCACAGCTTGACCAATAATTCTGTTACCCACACTTTTTGAATGCAGTATGTGTAATGGATATATAAGGTTTTTAAGGCTTTAAGGCTGAAATAATGAGAAGTGAGTTTTCAAGTAAATGGTTGTTTTTCTATGAGCATGTTTTGTTCTCCAGTTCCAATCAGCTCTAATTGAATGTGGAATGTTCTGACCCTCAGGAGCAGCAGCAGAGCCGTCAGTCCCAGCTGACTCAGGATGAGAGAGTATCACGATCCTACCTGGCTTTAGCCACAGAGACGGTGGATATGTTCCATATCCTTACCAAACAGGTCCAAAAGCCTTTCCTCAGGCCTGTAAGTGTAAAAAAACTCCTGTTTTTTTTCTTTGTTTTTATTATAATGCAATTTATTCCTGTGATGTCAGTGTCATTACGCCATTCTTCCGTGTCACATGATCCTTCAGAAATTATTTTAATATGCCGATTTTGTGCTCCATAAAAATGTCTTATTGGGTTGGAACACATGTTGTACTTGGTGAAATTTACCCAACTTGTTTCTGTCTCAACATCTTTGTTGATCCTGGAACAACATCCCAATCAACCAATCGGATGTCAGGGACAAGTTTACATTTTGTTTCAAGTTTGTTTACAATCAGGGTTAAGTGCTTCTACATCAGTGTTATTCACCCATTTCCCTCTGATTTTAGGGATGACATATGGGTAGGGATATTGTTAGGACTAAATTTTCTGACATGACTGTTGTTCCAGAATCAACTAAATATGTGACCCGTGCTTGCAAAAGGAGTCGGAATGCGCACAGGATAATTTCGAGCTACAGGCTAAACAAGTGAAAAAAAAGTAGATTTTTGAGGTTTTCACAAAAATGTGAAGCTCTCATCTAGCTTAGCCTGGTTTTACCAGACTCTCGTACATTTAATTTGTAGAGTCTGGCCACTCTGGCCACTGGATCTCCATAACCAATCGCTATTGTTTGGTCCTTCACCTGTTTCACACATGGAAATCCGTCAAAATAAATGTGCACGTCACCTCAGTGATAAAAACATAGGATAAAACCTAAAACTTGTGCATTCGGATTGTGATTTATTCACGCCACAGTGGACGGAAGAGTTTTGTGATCGGGAACTTGCGGCCCACGTGGTCCGTAACATGATTGTATGCTGTAAATAAAATGTCATATGCTTGGTATGATAATAAATGCTGCTATAAATAACAGACCAATTCAAATGTTTAAGTGCTTTTATTTTAATTTGTTTGAGCGGTGATGAAATGTAATGCTCTTGTAAATACTTGCCAGCATTTTAAAGAAATACAAGTCTAGAAATGCATCCAAATAACAGCAAAGCGCAACCGTACGGTGCTCTGCAGTGGTCAAAAATGATTATAAACAGTGAATTAATCAGTGAAGTTTTCAAGAATATATCACTATTACAGCTATGACATCACCACACGACCTTGGTGTTTGTCAAAAGCAGTAGGTAATTTGGTCTGGGATGTTTACGCGGGTGGGAGATGGACGGCAATAAAATGACTCACTAGCTCCTGTAAATGATGGCAATACCTTCCGACCCCACGAGAAACAGTTACCATCCGAATAGCTTCAGTAACTCCTTCACCACTAACGGAGCGAACTGAAAATCAAACTTCTCACGAATTCACCCTGTTGGGGAGGAGGGACACAACATCATGGCCACCAACAAACCTCAGCAAAGATTGTTATTGCTCCGGTTTTAACTTTTGGGTATTCGCCATCGGTGCCACAATGCAATGAATGGTTTCGCTCGCATCTTTCTCTGCCGCCATTTCTGAACTAAAACTCAAACTAGCACACAACATCAATGGCATCATTCTCAGCCACTTCCTCTGTTTGCTGATTGGGCCGGTAAAAAATTTGTTCTTAACAAAATTTTTGTCCTTCATTTTTGTCCTTAAACACATTTATTTTTGAGTCACATTTCATTTATGTGTTTTGGCTTGTTTGCTGTACACCTTGTCATATGAGCATTTAGACATTGTTCTTTTTATGTATGTATGTATCTATGTATTTATATTTTTTTTCCCCTTTTTTCTCTCTATTCAAACAAATCATACATCTTGTTTTTATAGAGTGTGACAATAACTTATTTTTTTTGAAAATTTGCTCATTGGGACTCCTTTGGCCAACATGGGTCACACAAAAAAAAATCATACAGACCAAAACAGTTGTGTTGCTTTATATTAATCAAAAACTTATCAGTTTTCACAAAAATATAAAGCAATTATTTGAAATTTAAATGTCTTTAATGTCACTTTTGATCAATTTAATGCGTCTTTGCTGATTTAAAAGTATTAATTTTCAGGGAAAACTAAAATCTTACTGACCTTAAACATTTGAACGGAAGTGTATGCACAGCTGAGCAGCTAAAGAGCTTATTATATGAGTGGGAGCAGTTTAATAAACATCTTAAGCAGGACAGTTGGACAAAGATGTCTTGAGGAACATGCTCCTAAAAAGTGGTAAAATAGAGCAAAACATCATTTAGGTTTGGTTGTAAGAAAAAAGCATGAGGATTGTGATCTGCTGCTTGCCTGTAAATGAATCTCCTGCTCTCTGCGGGTATTTATAATCTTCAGGGAAAATTGAGCTGTTGCCAGGGTCAGAACATTGAGTATTCAGGAGATGTGAGAAAAGGTTCTTCTAATGTCATTTATAAATAAATCCTGCATTTGTAGGTTCAAAATGATAACATTTCTTGTTGGGATGACTGATGTGTATTGTATTGTATTGAACAGGAACTGGGTCCTCGTCTGGCGGCCATGTTGAATTATAACCTGCAGCAGCTATGTGGGCCTAAATGTCGAGACCTGAAAGTGGAAAACCCAGAAAAATACGGTTTTGAGCCAAAGAAGCTCCTGGATCAACTCACTGATATCTACCTGCAGCTGGACTGTGCCCGATTTGCTAAAGCCATTGCTGATGACCAGGTCTGTATTTACTCGCCAATATCTTTTAACTATTGCAATAAGAATAGTGGATAACTCGATTTATTCATTTTCTCAATTATTTTCCTAATTTTCAGCGGTCATACAGCAGGGAGCTCTTCGAGGAGGTCATTTCCAAAATGAGAAAGGCGGGCATAAAATCCACCATTGCTATTGAGAAATTCAAACTTCTGTTGGAGAAGGTGGAGGAGATAGTAGCTCGCAATTCTCAGTCCGAGATGGATTACAGCGACGCCCCAGATGAGTTTAAAGGTGAGGGTCATCAAGTCTTTAGCCACCATAATCATACACTACTGTACAAAAGTTTGGGATCAGTTGTAAATGTTTTTGAATGAAGTTTTTTTAGGCTCACCAAGAGCGAACCCCCATAATAATATTGGTTGCAATTAACAACAATGGCTAAACTGCTATTTATTTTTAGATATAATACAAATTTATATACATATACAATTAACAGTAAGTAAGCTCCTCTCTAGTGTTTCTATATTGCTAACTAACAAACTGAACATTGAGTGACTTTCCTGAGGTAAGCTAAATAACAAGTGACCTATGGCGGTTTTATTGACATCTTTCCCTGGTTGAAACACTGATCGAGTGATTTAAATGCGCCATGATACAGATTTCGGTAAGTTGTAGTGTATCTGTAAACGGACCTTTTAAAATTCATGCATGTTTTTTGAGATATAACTTGTTTAAAAGTGGAAGAGATGACTTGTGCTTCACGCTACTGCTTAAACTGAAGCACTACAGCGTATCTGCAATCTAAATGCCGTTTGTATTTCATGATAAAATGTAGAGAATTGGAAAAGATGACATTTTGTTTCTTTTTAGAAGTAACAAAGCACAGTGCTATAATGCTTTTTTTTTACGATTTATTAGATGAGAGGTTTGTAACAAATAATGTTTAGTGGAGGGAAAAAACGCATACCTGGCAACCCTGGCTTGAACTACAGGTGATTCATAGGGTCAAATAGAGCCTGCTTTTAATGTGCTATTGTCACATTAACTTACCCTAAATTCAACATAATTTATTTTCACACACGCATAGTATGAGTTGTATTCGGACATGTTTTTCCCGCACACTTTTGATTTACAGGATAGCATCCGCCCTGTGCTGCGTTCCACTCCACTTTAAGACACGCACTTGCAAACTTCCCTAAGCACTTCCCCTTGAGGGAATCCCCGCCACTATTTTGAAGTGCGTTCCACTTCGTGAAGTGGACAAGGGAAGTTTATATGGACAGACCCTTGCTCCCTCGATTTTGACCGAGTGAGCAAGTCTACTTCATATGTACACTTCAGGCAGCTTCATATACCACAATGCAACGTGATTGTGACGTCATCACATATCGCGTTTAATTGACCCCACCACAAACAACTCTGATATTTTTAAAAACATTTGAAACAACCCAAACACATCCATATACATATAGAATGCTGCATTAAACAATTTCGTAAAGGAAAAAAATAAATAATAAATCAACTCCATAGTGGATTCCAAGTGATCAAGGGCTTAGGGCGTTTCAGTTCAGTCCATTGCAAAGTTTCCGCCAGTAGTGGGCACTCATGCAACGTAAGCAATGACGCACATCCGAGTGAACAAGACGGAGGGAAGTTTGCGAGTGAAGGGCATGATAAAAACGTACTGGAACGCAGCACTGGTCATCAGCTGATGGCCAATAATGAAAATAATAGCTTTTATTGGCTGATACATCGGTACATATTATATTTTAAAATAACTGTTTTCTTTTTTAATGTTTTAAAATATAATTTATTACTCTGATAACACAGCTGAATTTTTAGCATAATTATACCAGTCTTCAGTGTCACATGATCCTTCAGAAATCATTCTAATATGCTGATTTTAATTTAAAATGTTTCTTTTTATTATCAGTGTTGATATATATCAATTGCAATGAATACTTGCTCAATACAATCAAAGTATTAATCTGATCCCAAACCTTTTAACGGTAGCAACAGATTTACTTGTTTGGATTTTGTAAATAACGGCAAGGTTCTACCTGAACAGATCCGCTGATGGACACTCTTATGTCTGATCCTGTGCAACTTCCCTCTGGCAACATCATGGACCGATCCATCATTCTGAGGCACCTCCTGAACTCTCCCACCGACCCCTTCAACAGACAGCCTCTCACAGAGAGCATGCTGGAACCAGGTACCAACCACACACAGCTTTTCAAAGATGGCCTCTTTCAGTCCCGCTGCCAAATGCACTCGGTGACTTGTCTTTTTTTAATTGTTAAACTGTATAATGCTGACTATATATTTATTCCCTCTCTCCACAGTCCCAGAGCTGAAGGAGCGTATCCAGGCTTGGATGAGAGAGAAGCAGACTGGTCGCTTTTGAGTTTTCTCAGTGAGCCAAGCTTGCCCCTCAGTATAAATGTTTTTATCACGCTGGAAGTAAACTGAAGAGAGAGAGAAAAAAAAGATGACAGTACCCAAATAGTTTTTGCCCCCCTTTATCCTCTTTATCGAGCCACTGGCTCATGATACTAAATTGAAACAGAATAAAGTTTAGACTTTTGAAACATTTGGATTTTGAATTTGTATGTCCACAATACATACCAAGCCGAAAGTCTCACACTCCAAAGTTAACAAAACCGTATATATACCGTAAAGAAATTCTAATTTTGTTTCCATTGACTTCACAGATACATTTTATTGGTTCTGACACTAAAAATTGAGGGTTCATGTTTGTGAGATATTTTGGAAGAATGTTGTCAAGTAACACCAGTATTTCAATTTTTACACTCAATAAACATTGGCTGTAGACACAGTTTACAGTTCAGTCCCAAATCTGTTGTTTATTTTGTATGGTTGGAGAAGTACAGCATATTTTAAATAAATTAACAAGCTCTAGACTGTCTTATAGAAAATACAATAGATGTTGGTGTAAATTGATGGCACTTCAGATGGTGACTTACTCTGTATTAGAATTTTGTTGGTTTGCACAGAAATCTCATGTGTACAACAATTTGACTAAAAGCTAAATCCGAGCTCAAACCCAGGATCAATTAAGACATTGTGAAGCTGTGTTGTAGCATGATCATCATAAAAATGCCAGTATATATATCATGTTCTTTGTTCTGATCACCAACATTTGTTTTGGATCATAAAGGGTCATCATCTCTTGTTCATTAATGTTAACCCCAGTTGTTGGATTTCAACATAAATGAGGAGTTTTCCAGTGACTTAAAAGGGTTTATCTGTACAGGAATTTGCTTCCTTTGCTACAAAGTTCTTTTGAACTGTAATAAATGGTAATGCACACACAACGATAGCTGTTTCACTTTATCTTTCTTCTATTTGTCCTCTTAAATTTTTGCAAAACTTTGGCAATTAAGTTATTAAATATTTAATAGTTTCATAGATGACACAGGCTGTTAATTTAGTGTAATTGTAATACTATTACAGTTTTTGTTTTCTTATTTTAAAGCTTGAGTAAATTTATATTATAATTTCAATTATGTTGTAGTACATCAAATTGAACTAAAAAAAAATTGATAAATGCTGAAGAACTAAACTTTTGTTTCTTGAAATAAAGAACTTTTTTAATTTTAAAATAAAACGTTTTTTATTTCAGTTAATGTTTTTAAGTAGCAAAATGTGTTTTTATGGTTTTAGTTTCACAATTCTACCTGGTCACATAAAATATTACATAATTGTGAATTAATGGCTATATATTTAATTAATGGCTATATGAATTAAAGCTTATATTTTGATTAATTCTTATCAATTAATTACCTTTATGTTTTGGTTTGGTATAATATTGAATATAATGGGTGTAATTATATTTTGAAAGAACATAATTATATGAGAGCAATTTAGCATTCTAAACGATTCTTGTAAATCGTTTCTAAGGTATATTTATCCCTGTTTTATCCATGTTTCTGCTAGGCGGCGCCCTTCACTTTTGTGTAGTATGATGCCACGCCACAGCGCATCGTAAGCGACCCTGCAGTATTGCGTCACAACTGATCAGCCCACCTTAGTTTTTCCAGCGTTCTTATTTGCTACACGACGCATTGCTCACGCAGTACTCGGTTCTAATTGGCCGGACGGTCTGTCATTCACGGTGTTGACAAGGCTGTTGACGTAATCATTTCAGTAAATCAAGGCATTCATCCATATCCTAAGCCTGCTAGAGGAACGGTTCAACGACACCAGCATCAGCCTAATAAAAAAGATCATAATCGCAAGCATCTTGCGCGGCGCTGGAGAATGAAACGCAGCTATAATGGGTGTATATCACAAAAAAGGAACTATTAAGAACTTAACCGTCAGTCTTTTTTGATTTTTGCTGCTGTGGGAGACGTCATTGGAGAATTGGCACCGTGCAGGATTTCTATGGTGTTCTAGTCGTCTCTACGTCTGGATATATAGCGGTAAGTGTCATATTTTCTCTAACTTACACATTTGAGTTTGAGTTTACATTGCCCGAGTTGCGTTTGGGAATGCGAATGGATGTTTACTGAATTGTTTTGCTTTTTTTTTTTGCATTCAGTTGCTTTAGCGCAACTTAATAGTGGTATTATACACTTACTAATAATTTTTATCTTATAACAATTCATGAAAAAAATGACAAACACATTTGAGGGTTATGCAAAGAAAGTCGCCGAGTTCATAGAAAGAAAGTCCGATTAGTGATGGGAAGTTCGGCACATTTCCATGAATCGGTTCTTTCGAACAGTACCGGCTCAAAACTGATTCAGTGATCGGTATCCTTGGTTCACTCCAAAAGCTCGAACTGTCACCTCACTCTTCGGTTATCGGCATCACCGATTAGGTGAAAAAAACGATTATCTGTTGATTAGTCCGTAAGTTGTTTGTTACTCCAGAACCTCTCGTGACCGATTGTATTCGTGACAGTAGTTCATACCGGCTGGGGAACCGGTTCCCAGCAAGGATCCGAATCAAAAGAACGATATGTTCCTAAATCGATAGTCTTTTAACGTGCAAACCATAATGAATGCTATTCATATTGTTACAGTGTAACACTTGAGTTAGTGCTTTTTACAATAATTAAACGCTTTGATCATTTTTATATATGTGGTGGATCATACTGACATGGCAACGTATGTTGCTAACGTTAGTCCATCAATATCTAGTCTCCGTTATTAAACAGTGAAGTCTGCGTATCCTTGAACGATAAATGTTTTTGATTTTGTTGTTTTCGTAACACACACTTTCATAAGAGTAGATAGAAAGATAAATTGTTTATCTTATTTTTCTTCCCTGGTGTAGACATACTTGTGTTTCGTCGGCAGATTGATTTTCATGGGCGTATGCCTTTTAATTCAGCGAATGACTAATTTACAAGGGCAAGGATGAAAACATCCTCTTTTTTGGTGTCATGTGCTTGAACAGCGGACTGTTCTTTTTTTCAGTCACACTCATGAGATTTGAACTTCAGAAATAATTGCTGCATTGTCAGATTCGTTGTAATCCACAGCCGGTCGATAAAACCAATACTAAATAACAAATGTCACGCCCATAAGCGATACATGGATTTTTACAAGAACTAGACTGACGTTGTTATATGTCGGTGCATGTGTTTAGATATGTCATGACGGTCGGGTGTCAGTTAGTCAGATGTGTTTACTTGTGTAGTGAGCGTGTGAACAGGCCCATCCCTGCTGCTGCAGGCGAGCGGCCGCCATGTTTACGAGTCCGTGAAGGAACCATCTAATATTCCTGATAATCCACATCTATGTCTCGGCTCGATATTTACCTGCATATTATGATATTGCTATATTAATACTATATTACTATAGTAAATTACTATATTAATATGGTAAATGGGTTGACATATAACAGACAGGTCCGTTACTCGGGATTAAAATTCGGTTAACATTTATTCTAGGGACACAAGTTTATATATTGGCCCCTTTCATCTTTGGAATTTTTCAACATTTTATTCACTTTATTTTACTTTGACTATTTACTTAGATGTATATATTTTTTTTTATTTAAACTCTAGATACTCTGTCATTTTGCTAAGATTATATCATAACTGCATGGATGATAATTATCCGTCACTGTAAACTGCTAGTATCATAAGTATTCCCACAGCCACGAAAAACTCAAAAAATGATTTTTTTTCTTTTATATATATATATATATATATATATATATATATATATATATATATATATATATATATATATATATATATATATATATATATATATAAAATTGAACAGTTTCTTGAACCTTTTGTATTAGGTTTGATACTTTAGGCTTTTATGGCCTACATAGTATGATCTAGTGAGAATATCAAGCTCACACTCAAAGAAAAAACATCTACTTTTTATGTAACGTTAGATGCCCAAACTGAGCAAAATATACAATTTGGTGCAGATGTGGTTATTATTTATATGGACAAGTAAATCAGTGAAGTTTTTACAACAATTTTACAATTTTTATAGCAGAATACTTACATAAAATGCATGTAGATATCAGTCATCACTCATTCCCTGGTTACACAGACAAGGCCTAAGCCTAGTCTCAGTCTAAAGTACATGTTTGAGCTGTTTTTACTAAAAGCATCTTGCACTGGTATATCTCAAAATATATCAGTGCCATTGTTTTGCCTCAAGATGCATACCAGTAATGTTTTTTTCTTATTCTAAAGCTTGTTCATAAAAGCTCCTTAAACATCTTTATTTAACTAAGGCCTAATCCTGGTTTAATCTAAGCTCTGTCTGTGAAACCAGGCCTTTATGTGCTTTATAGAGTTTAAGTCATTGACGTGAAAATTAAAAATAATTCTTAATCTAATATTTAGTGAACAGAAGCTAATTACAAAAGTCCTAGAAATCATTGGTCAAAATCTGTATTTGGCATCCAGTCATTTAAGAAAATCCTCTCAAATGCTTGATAACCTAGCAACCTCTGATCTATTTCGAAGTTTTGTGTATTCAATGCAATCTGATGAGATAATTCTGGATAATGTCTGCGAAATGTGTGCCTTTAGCCTAATAGCTGTGGCACTGGGGCAAAACAACAATAACATTTTGTTTCTTTTTGAAGGAGAACATTTTGTAGGATTGAATCACAACAGCTTCAACCATGTCTGGCGCCTCAGTGAAAGTGGCTGTCAGAGTGCGTCCCTTCAACTCAAGGGAGACCAGCAAGGATTCAAAATGCATTATACAGATGCAAGGGAACTCCACCAGTAAGTATATACTTGTCTCTATGGCTCGCAAACTTTGTTTCAATGTTAAGCTTCTTGTATTTGGTCACATGCCTCCAGACAAGGTAGCTCTAGTATATGCCTTTTAGCTTTAGGCTATGAGATGTTTAGAATGAGAGAGCATTTAGGTTTTATTTGGAAATCTGCAACCCGAGTAACCGAAAAAGAAGAATAGAAGTGGAAATTATATTCTGTTTGAAACTTGAAGGAAAGAAGAGCATCTCTTTGTGAAATCCCCGTCCTCTGGAAAAATGAGAGGACTCAAAGAATTTCAGCCTGAGGGACTTCAGTCTATTGAGTTGCTGAGTGTGAAGATACTGTGTGGCTTGAACCTGCAGTTCGGATCTCTTGTTCATCTTTTTTGCATTAGTTTAGTGGTAGAGGAAGAGAGAGCCAATGAAAGGAAATGAGTTGATTGTTATCACCCATGTTTGGGGTGTTATCGTTATTACAGTCTAATAATGAAGAACGTGTGACCCGGCCTATTGAATCAGATGTTTTTTTGGGCAGCATTTGGGTTGTTGATGTCCATTTGCTAGCAGTGAGTCACTGTGCTCACTGAGATGTGATCCATCAAGCTGTTTTGAACAAGGTAACAATAGCCGATAACAATATTATAGGAATAACAATATTCTTTAACTATAAGCGAAGGTGAAAAATTGACACTATTGGTTTTAATTAGAGAATGGTATCCATTAGTCTTGCGTAGCCAGACATTCAGACTGACGGCAGAAGGTCTGGACTCTATCGTAGCTTTCATTGCACAAGGACCGCCCAAGAGGGCGTTTGACTGACAACGCAACCAATCACAGTTTGTTTTGTTTCGTGTCATGTTTGTGGGTGTGAAAATGTAAAGTCGATGTCCCTGCCATAACAGACCGGCGTGTGTCTATAAATGATTAATTCAAGAACGTTGAGCAAGTTTACTGCAACAATGTAGCCAAAAACGAAACATACTTTTGAAAATCCAGCGTTTAGTCGATCCGGTCGCTAGATGTTTGGCATCATGGCATTTGTTTCCAGACAGACCATCATAACGCAACACGCACGTCTCGGGAAAATCCTGTAGAATTCAACCAATCAGATGATGACTTTGAAACTCCTGATGTGTTTCCAGTTATCTACGATCCGTGGGCGTAGATTCGGTACAAATTGACATCCATTTTTAATTAACATGCATTTGATTCTTGTTTCAATTTGATTAGGACTCATTTGTGAGTCTATTTCATTTATAATTAAGAGCAGTAAAAAACAAACGATCATTTATTTGTTAATTCAACTACACTTTTTGTACTGCTTTTTTTTATTCGTTAAACAATTAACTGGTTCACAAGAGTAATTTGTTTGCAGAGTTGCTGCAAACACTGGCTCTTGGGTTTTGAAAACTCAATTAAAACTGTTCAAAATAAGATTGTGATTATTTGGAAAATCAATATTTTACCCAACCCTAATTTTAACTTGATGAAGCTTCAGTTTCAAGAAGGAAGATGCATTGGATTACGAGAGAGACACTTCTGTGTCATAACAAACGTTTTCTTCATTTACACCAAAGGCTGGCCTAAACCCAATGGTAAACAAAGGGTTCCATAGGGGGTACAAGGTCATCTGAGAGAAAGCCAAAGTTTCACAGGAAGTAGAGCTCAGAGACTGCAGTCACAAAGCACAGATAGCACACATGCGCAGACTGCGTATTGAAACCGGAGCGTGAGCTTGGCAATCGGCCCACCCCCTTCATTAGGACACTACTGTCTACAGATGGTATGCTGGGAATGTTGTCTTATTACAGTGCTGAGCCGACAGGGATGCTCATGACAAATACACACAGCAAAAAGCAGAATGACCTTAATGTTTGGTCTCTCAAGTGTCGTTTTGTTTGCTTTGGGATGTGGTGCTTAGACTGCATGTTTAAGATGAATGTTTGTCTAGACTGTTTGTTTTTCTTTGACTATGGATTGTTTCTATGAAGGTGGTCTCTTCATTCAGATTGAAGCACAGCAGATATAAATAAAGTAAATCTGAAAGAGTTGTGTTTAGTAGTTATCTAGATTACTCATTTAAGGTTATATTTTTAGATTACTTTTTGATTACTTTTATTTTTGACCTAACTCGTCACATTGGTTTGAATAGAATAATATTGTCATATATTTAAATACAAATACAAAGAGAAAGAAAATGTATTCCATTCTTTGTTATCGAGAACATGACGCACTTTAAATATTACATGACGTCAGGGTTTCCCAGACTGGGGTTTGCGAGTTTAATGAAAAGCTATTAAGTAATGAAATTAATATATATTTCTTAAATAATAATTTAAAAATAAAATCAATCAAAATAAAACATTAACAAAAAATACTAAATTATAACCGTTTAGTTATTGACCTAAACTGATCACATTTTTTTCAGGTTCAGCTGACAATAAAGATACATTGCATGTAGATGTATATTTTAATGTGTTTGAAAGACAAAAAGCTGTCCAGAGACAGTAGTGCAAGGCTGAATGACTGACTGAGTGATCATTTAAATAATGATTCATGTGTTTGCAATGTTGAGAGAGAAGATGGGAAAATGCACAAACCTCGATGGGACCTTATGAATATAATCTAATTACAAATACTTTTTTGGAATCTGATCACATGGAACCAAATTACATGTAATAAGTTATCAGTTACATATGCATGTATACCATTTTGGGATCAGGCAAAATATCAAGATTACATCACCTGATTAATCCACTAGAGAGAAACTGTTAGCCAAGCGACAGACAAGTGACCAATCATGAGTGGTGACATCACTATGTACGCATTCTACCAGCACAGAATACTATGCCGATGCCGTACCAGGCTTAAATGGAAACATTTTCTGGAACTTTTCCTTAACGTTTTTAGAACAGTTCAGCCTGACTAATGATTGGATTATTATGATTCTAGCATATGTTTGGCAAGTTCTCTTTCTAACCCTAATTGATGAAGTGTGTAGCTCATACAACCATTTCTTAAACATGGAAGAGGCATCATGGCCATAATCCAGCCAGGATGACAATGTGAAGATTGATCAGAGTGGTTGGGAGGGAACATGATGTATCATTTCCAGACCTTAAATTCATTGAAAGTCTTTGGGATGTGCGGGAGTAGACTTTAGAGAGTGCTTGACTTTTGCATTGTCAATACAAGATCTGGACCAATAATTGATGCACCTCTTGATAGAAATAACATCACAACATTTATTTATGTATCTGCTGCAGAATGTTTGTTTCTAGAGGAATACATGGGTGTTTGTGAGTGGAGTTTAAATAGTGTGTGGAAGTTGTATATTGTTGTTCATGTGTGTTGTTTCCGTTGTATGAAAGGAGATATATTAAACATTAGGTGGGAAAATAAACCTGTAAAAAACCTTTCTCTCTCAGGGAGTCAAGAGAGTCTTTGCCTCTTGCCTCATCCATAGTTCACTGAATCTATTGTTATTCTGACCTTTTCCTTTATGAAGGGAAACTGTTGAGGGAATGAAAACTCATCTCGGTTTCTATCTTCAGCAGTGGTGTCGTGAACAAATATCAGGAAAGATTATTGAGTGGGGAGAATTTGAAACCTCACCGATGCTAGACAGCTTCATTAAAGGTCTAGATCACCCAAATCTGTATTACCTTTTTCTTCTGTGTAACAAATTATATTTTGAGAAATGTGTCAGTGTTTTTTGTCTATAAAATGGAAGTAAAGGGGCTCCATTGTTTGGTTCCCAATCGGGATTTGCATTTTTGAGAACCGCGGTCGGTTTATGAAGGTTTCACGTACAAACTTGTGGCTCGATTGGAATCTTTTTGTGTCAAAACTAAAGTGATAAGACTTTTTAGTTTAATGGACGTCTCTATCTTTGATATTACTTTGGTCACTGGAGCTATGGTTACTGGGAAGAGAATACGTGCTTAACTCCCTTTTCACATTCATACAGACAGTTATTAGTCTACGCTATGCTGCTGTGGAAACCGGACTTTTCAAGATTCACACGAATGTGGATGTCAATCCCAAAAACTGACAGTTTGACTGTAGCCATACAGGCTTGTGGAGGGGATTATTTGACCAATGAATATCCAACCATAATGCTCTAACAAACACATAGATCACCTTAGCAACAACATAGCAACAGTACCAGCTGTATATGGAAATTCTGTTAGTATAAAAAATGGTCTTCCTGTAGCTAAAGTTACTCTGACCTCTTATTTTAGACTGTTTCAGCTCTGTTAATGAGATGGAGTCATCCTGACTGCAGGCCCCTGGGGTCTGTCAGCGCAAGACACAGGAGGGGAAGAGTTGTCTGTAAAAGCTTTGCACACTGAAATTGAGAGACAGAAGAGCTTTTATTGATTTAGACAGAGAGTGAGAGAGGTGATAAGAATTCATAGATTGATGTGGTTGTGAGAAGGTCATCTTGCTCTTGGGCTTTAAGATTGACCTGATTACGGATGTAATCCCATGAGTGTACCTGGGGTCACCAGACTCCTGCATTAATCCCAGTGTCCCTTCCAGGTTCATGGGCGTCAAAACGTCCTTTCTCATGCAGATTATAGCTGCTGCTGCCACTCAAACCGGTAGATGGATTTCTAGGTATGGAGAAATTTGGTGACTAATTAAATTCCCAATTCAAGATAATCTAAAAAATATTTTTTTCATGTCTTAGTTGTTTACATTTTGATTGGAGAATTTGATTTATGTATGGCTGTGCTATCTTTAAGTCATCTAAGTATATAATCTTTTATCTAAGCCTGTGTGATCAAGTAAGATAGGCCTGTTGGCATTATTACATAATTGCCCTTCTCATCCCTTCTAATCATTATGATTTGATATAACCATGATTATTAAATGCATTTAAAATGTAAGACCAAGTCCAAGAGACCAAGTCAATACCTCAAATTTGCTGTTGTGCTCCTCAAACCATTCATGAACCATTTTTGGTTTGTGGCAGAGTGCATTATCCTGCTGAAAGAAGCCACAGCGACCAGGGAATACTATTTTTCTGACACCTTTCAGAACCAGCATTAACAAGCACATATTTCCTGCTTCTAACACATCAACATTGAAGACAAAATGTTCACTTGGTGCTTTAATATCTCCCACCCACTAACCAGTTCTGTGATGAAGATATAATCAGTGTTATTCACTTCACCTCATAATGTGTGTGTGTGTGTGTGTGTGAGAGAGAGAGAGAGAGAGAGAGAGAGAGAGAGAGAGAGAGAGAGAGAGAGAGAGAGAGAGAGAGAGAGAGAGAGAGAGAGAGAGAGAGAGAGAGAGAGAGAGAGAAACACCTTCAAATAATTTTTCCACTGATGTACTGTGATCTGATATAGTGATATTTGTCCCATCATTCATTAAGGTACTAAAGGAGAACCCAATGTTTCTGCTTTACTGCAGGCCAAAAATAAAACCTTGCTAACAACACAAGTTGAGGCTCTCTGACCAGCTGTAGAAACTCATAAAGATTTAAAGACCACAGCAGCATCTGGATATGAATTATGAGTGACGATCTGAAGTTGCCGCCCATTCATATTCATTTAAAACACTCATATAATTGTCATCATATATTTGCTGTTTCTCATAAACTCTTGTATTTCTAAAGTATAAAAATACATAGCACACAGATGTTGGGTATTTTAGATTGCACTACACTAACTATTTATCTATACTTCTCAGTGAATGAAGTCTCCCTTCCCTGAGCTTTTGAAGTGTATAGCTGTGGGTAAAGTTTTGGTAGTTCCATAAATTTTGTGTTTCACAAAGTTTATAGCTTTAGTATTTTTGTGTTTCCATGGTATACTGGAAACATTTGAAGCCAAATATCTTCAATATATAAGCAAAGAGTCATTGTAACAAAGTTCGCAGGTATAAGGTAGGGAAGGAGGCGAGAACCGGCGAACGTTTAAAAAAAGACTTTAATAAATAAACAAAATGAAAGTAACACAAGCCCCTCATGGACGACAAAATGTAAACAAAACACAACTCAATTTCCAGGCCATATATATATATATATATATATATATATATATATATATATATATATATATATATATATATATATATATATATATATATATATATATATATATATATATATATATATATATATAATATAGCCTACATTTTAAAATAATAAATGCTCAAACATCCATTTCCTAAGCATGCGTGATTATTTTCCGTCAGTAAAACAACACACTACAGCCTGTAAAACATTTAAATGATTATAAGTAGGTAATCTTAAGAATATAAGAAAATTAAATATCTGTTTAAAAAAGATGTTTCATAGCCTATTTCCCCACAAAGAAGTGTCATGCCGCTCTGCGCGGATGAATGTGGGACACACACAACCTTCTTGAATATCTTCATCTTCATTCTTTCCTTATTAGTGCTTGAAGTTGATCACAATTTGTGAGCTTCTGCTTGTCCACTCGCATTTTGAGTATTTAACACAGGTTCTCACAGGTTTAAGATCCGGGAAGTTGCCTGGCCATGGATCCAAAATTTCAATGTAATAATTTCTGAGCCACTTCATTATCACCCTTGCCTTGTGACATGGCGCTCCATCAGGCTGGCAAATGCACAATGAGCCATCATTAAAATGGCTCCTGGGTCGTTGGGAAATGTTGCTCTTGCAGGATGTTTTGATACCATTCTTTATTTATGGGAGTGGATGTGAATCAACCCCATGCATAGATGACCTCAGGATGCTTGACTTTTGGCTTGACGATTGATTTTCAAGATGTCTCAAGCTGTCAGAAGGTGTCTTCATCAGACAAAATAACTGCACCAGTTTCTGCTGTCCAATTCTTGTACTTCCTGGAGAATATCAGTCCTTGATGCCCGGGACACACCAAGCCGACGTCAAAGATCTAGTGGGGACGTGTTCTGTGCCTGCGTATAAGGAGGATGTAACTGTCTATATCTGCAGGTATTAATGGCCTATTTTGTAATACAAAAAGGGGAAATAAAACTAAAACAGCAGATGCACAAACCATAAACAGTTCAGCGCTTGCTTACCATTTTGAATATTATGCTGATAATTTTTTTCATTCCAGTCGACTCATGTTGTTATAAATAATATTTGCACATTGAAATGCTCGGGCTAGATGACGTAAAATCATAACAGCCTTCTGTCTGTATCATGTTCACTTCTTTGCTTACTTTTGCTTTTATTCTCATGCACTGACTTGTTCGCTAAGCTGAACAGCCAATCAGAGTTCTCTCTCACACAGATGCCGATTCAACATGCTGAATCGGCCCAAAAAACTAAACTAACCATCTTAAAAATAGCCCGACGGCCTATCAATGACTTGGTGTGTCTCGGGGGATTTTTAAAATTATTTTTTATTTTTTTATACCAGATTAGGGTCAGCTTTGAGATGATTTTCTATGTAATTTCATTTTCTTGTCATCCAAAGATAATCAAATTACGCTGAGGACATTTCCTTGGGAAGCCGGCTATTTGGTGTGCCAGTCTCGTCTGTAATTAGACCATATAGTGGGGTTGATCTGCTGGAGTGGAGTAGGATGAATTGAGCTGGAAGGGGTGGGAGGTCCAGACTTCGTCACGTGCACGAGAGCGTGAGAGAGCGTCACGGGATTGTTTTTCTGCAATAAAGACACGGATGCATAGACAGCAACTGCAAAGAGCATGAAACTGTTTTCACCTCCTCCTTGTGGAAGTTAAGGACAAGTGGTTATATTACTTCATGCTCACAATTAATCAAGCTTTAATTGATGTACAGTGACATTCCACTTCCTGGGTTATCTGCAGTGAGGTAGAAAAACAGCAGTTATTATTTGTTATTCTGCTCCAGTGAATCTAAGTCAACATGAAACTACATTCACTACTTGTTTAATGTTAAGCATTTCTGAATGAAATGGGATATTTGGTGAAAAAATAATGTATTAAATGTTATCCATCAAATTATTCATTATTTAGATTGTGAAAAGTGCTATTCAAATAATGGTCCACTACTGTTGAAAAGTTTGGTGTCAGGAATGCATTAAATTGATTAATAATATCAATAAAGGCAAAATTTATTTTTCAAATAAATATTTTTTTCCGCCAACTTCCTACTTATCAAATAAAAAAAATATGACTCTTCACAACATTGATAATAGAAAATGTTTCTTGAGCATAAAATCAGCATATTAGGCCAGAGGGACACTGCAAGCGTGCCGTGAGCGTCTCGGCTGTTTAGCGTGTCTGTTTTTATTTCGGCTCCCATATTAACAGGTTGGAGCTTGCACACTGCCTGGAAAACGCATGCATGCTAGAAATAGAAGAGACGGCTATTTTTCACGCGCCACACGAGCGTGTAGGAAGTGTTTCCAGGCAAAATAGAATAGGAAAAGATGTTTATGCGTCATTTTGACACAAATACATATTAATAAATGACAGTTTCATGTTTGAATGTAGTTTAACATATTAAATGCAGATATTGGCCTATTTGTAATAATGAAAAACAACATAATTATCGATTTTAAAATATTGTACCTGTCAATACAGAACAAAGTATTCTGTATTCCCATCACTATAGTAGGTATGGTCAATAGGCTACTGCTGACGTTGTCTTTGCTGTATCAATAGGCAATATATTTATGTCTAACATGAATTATAGGCCTTCCGTGTACATCAAGCAGCAGCAGCAGCGCTGCATCAGACACGCTTCTGGTGTGCAAAAACAGAGAAAACGCTACGCAGCCGCCCTGCGGCTGACACGCAACAGAAACGGCACGCTCACGCCACGCTTGCAGTGTGTCTCCGGTCTTACAATGATTTCTGAAGGATCATATGACAATGAATACTGCTGAAATGAAGTTTTAATGGTATTTAATAATATAACTCCAAACTTGTTTTTTTTTTTTTAATGAAATAAATGCAGTCTTGGTGAGCATAAAATGCTTCTTTCAGAAACATTAAAACATGTTTAAAACAAACTTTTGAAAGGTAAAGTACAAATCAAATACACACGCACACACACACACAAAAACAATAGTGACTCATAACAAAGCATAACATCACATTTTGTTTTTCAAATTTTTTATTAAACTACATCCTTTAGAACCCTCTGCTTTGTTTTAATTCATATAATTAATCATGAGAAATGTATAAATTACCAATAACCTTAACTGTCATCAGTGAACCATGAACATGCAGATGTGGTGTTCAAATTTTCTAAATATTAATTTAAAATCTCAGGGAGTAATTGTAGTAAATATTTTAGGTCAAAGGTCCCTGCTCTAATATCTTTCTTTGTCTCTTTTGCTTTACTGTTCTCTCACTTTTCTGCTATCGCTCACCGCCATCTCTCTCCGTCTCTCTCTCCAGTGCTGGTTTCTGTCTTGGACCCCAGTGTACTGGGAACTGAATGTGAGAGTGGCAGGAGATAGAGCTTTGTAATCCAGGCACGGCTAATCATGGCCACTACTTTTATTCATCCTGTATTATTCATGGCAATGAAAAGCAGAATTTAGAAGAAAAACATTGAGTCTGTCCTGGCTGACAGTCATTTGGCATGGTGTACCTGTGGTCTGGATCTCTGTCTGGAGATGTAGGCCCGATCCGCACTCGCATCAAAAATGGCGGTGTTGCATGCTTTTAGTCCCCTTCTGCTAACCTTGAGTATACAAAGAAATTAGTTTAATTAATCACTTCCGCTGTTCTTTGAAAGTTAGAATGGTGTTATTAGTCATCTAGGATTAGGCATCTGTTAAAACTGTCTCTTGAGTGCTGACTCAAGCTCGCCGCCCATTTCAGTCCATTGAATCCTACAGAACAAAAACCACTGCATCTTACAGTGTTGTTGTCCAAATGCTGAGGCTGTTTATAGTGGGCAGGATAGTGAACAGCCCTTTTAAAACCGACTTCATTGTTGTGTAGGTTTTGGATCTGTGGTGTGGGAGGAGTTTAATAATCTCTCAGTTCATATTAGGCCAAAAGTCATCATGGTGTTGGTGTAGAGACAAAGAGAAGAGCACACCCGAAGCCCAATGAACAAAAACATGTGGGCTCAGCTCAGAGTTATTCTGTTTCTCTGTCTCCACTCCTTGTCTTTCTCTTGGCCTATATATTGATCATTATTGTGCTATGATCAGTGGAATCTATATTCTGAAATAAAGCAATCAAGAGTCTGTGCATCTAAGTGATTTTACCATAGTCAGGGAGGGTCATCATGTTAGCTACAATGTGAGTGGTTGTAACAATTTACAACAACAGCAACACCATAAGACATTAATAATAGTGAAATAACTTTTTTTTGTTTTATTTAACTTTACTTAAATAAAACAAAAATTTATTATTTAAATTTATTATTTAACTTTATTTAACTTATTTACCCCCCCCCCCCCAAAAAAAAAAAAAAAAAATTGTCATCATTTACTCACCCTCAACTTGTTCCAAACTTGTACGAATTTCTTTATTAAGAATAAACACAAAAATATATTTTGAAGAATGTTGGTAATCAAACAGTTGACAGTAGCCATTGAAATATCAGCTTTTGTGTTCAGCAGAATAAAGAAACTCATACAGGTTTGAAAAAACTTAAGGGTGAGTAAATAGCAATTTTCTTTTTTGGTTGTACTATCCCTTTAAAGGTACACCATGTAACTAGCAATTAATAAACAAAACCGCATGGATCTTGCGGAAGAACATTGTAGCTGGAGATACTTTTCTCCGTTTATGTATATGACGAGTCACGCAGGTACTGGGCTACTCCGCTAAAAAAAGTCTGAATATAAACACTTATTATAGGCGTACCGTAGTGATTTCATGATGAGACGACTTAATTTAGAAGATGGATTCATGTACCAATTGATTTTAATTCTCTAAATGTTGAACAAAAAAATGAAATAGTGAACCTTTAAATTAATTTGTATTAATAGTAACTATTATTATATTGCTGTTCTTCCTATTAGTAATAGTGATAATATAATAAAAATATTAATTATATTAATATTGTAATTATTATTATTGATTTATTTAATTTAATGTTTATTATACAATATTGTTGAGCCATTTAAGAAGACGAGGTACTATCAAATTCTGCAGTCTTTCTTTATGTATCAGCCTATGTTTAGCTGGGTGATCTGTAAAATTAGTTCAGCTTCCTGGACTTTCCCGTTTCCACTGGCGTGCTGATTTTATAAGGAGTGGAACGTGTCTGCTGGTCCTCACTGAAACTGAAGAGGTGTCATACTCTCATACTCTCTCTCTGGTCCTACACTCACTAACACTGACAAATAATATGCTGCTCTGAACCTGATGCTGTTTTCTCACAGTATGTTTGTGTATGCTTTCAAGCACATTATTGTCACACTGTATGCACAGTGCTGACATTAACTTGGCTGTGCTTCAGGAATTCAGAATCAGAGAAGTAGTCCACCATATACTAACTACTGGATGCAAGAAAATCTGCATTTTCAGCATCCTTGAACTTTTAAAATGTCCCAAATCTATAACCTTCTTTAATTGCTTTGATGTTCTTGCCACATACACGTACATGTATAAGTTTTTGTACGTACTGTAGCACGTGTCCCTTGACAATTTGCAGAGTGAAGTGTGTCAGGAAGGTCTGAGTTCAGAAATCTGCCCATTCCTTCCTTTCACTGAGGAGCTGTCACTATGTGAGGCAGCACTTGCCATCTGGTGCTACAGAAATAGACAGGGCACTCCGGACGACATCTTGGCAGATGGGCAGCTTCACTTTTCTAGTGATTTCTATCTAGCATCTCCCTTATCGCACTTATATTCAGTGCTGGAGATGATAGTCTCATGCAGTGCTCTCATTCATTCTTCACCTAACCGCCTCTTTCCTGTCTGCATTAATTGAACATGATGGAATCCCATAAATCAAACATTTACAAGACGAGGAAAGCAGTCCTGTCAAATCTGACCGTTTTTACAGGCATAAATAACTTTTTTTTATATCCTAACCTGTCACTAAAGGGGTACTTCAGCGCTGGGAAGATGAATCTGTATTTAAACTGGGTCATCAATGTAGTAGAAATGTGAAATTATTTTTGAATTTGGTGCCTTTTAGACTGAGAAAAGACAGAAAATGTATTTTTGTCTCATGGGGATGAAAGACTACAATTACCAGAATGCTTCGCTGCCCTGTGAGGCCATTCCCAAAGCCACCTACTGGATTACTGTGACTGAGTTGAAGACACTACAATTAAAAACTGAACGTGTCTGTTCAATATAATGAGTGAGTCACAGCGCGAGTATCACAGAACTGAGCACTAACTGCAGAAGTGAGATAAATGAGCTGATGAGCTCGCGTGATGAGAGCTGAGGTAATCGTGGCTACACTCGCGGCATACATTCACAACGCGAGTTCAGTCTGGCGCGTTTCAGTTCATGCCTTTGCAAGCTTAACTTTCATAGAAATTAATTTGAGAAGTTAAAAGACTTGCATTGCTCACCATAGCTCCGTTTAAATGAGTGCCTGTAGCTGCGAGCTGAGCTCTGAGTGTGATCTCTCATCCCCTATGCGCAGGTTCAAAACATGCGGAAATGGCTCCCTCTGCTGGCTGTAGTCTTTAGTCTTTTGGCAAAACATTCCTTCTATGATGCAAATATCGTCAATTTGCATCATAGGAGGAATTTTTCCAGAAATACAATGCATAAATCTATTGTCTCAGGGGGGTATGAAGGGGGGAAAGCACAATCATTTGAATATACTCCAGGGTTTCTACTGATACAAAGCCATATGCTAATCGCTGAAGTAACCCTCTAAGGCTGCAGATATTTGATAAAAAATGCAAATAATAATGAAATGCAAATACAATTTAAAATAAATGGTCTATTTTAAAGGCACAATATATAAGATTTTTGGATTAAAATATCCAAAAACCACTAGAACAGTGTTTATATATTTTGTTGACTTGTGTTATTTACATTATTCCAGATGTTTCCAAAGAATGTGTAAGTCCAGAGAAAGAAGCAATTTTATGATACCCCTTTGATACCCTCGATTCTGTTTTTATTTTGTAGAATCAATGGAAACGCCAAAGACGCTTAATATATTATGTTTTGTTAGACAAGGGGACAACTGTTTGGATACATTTATAGACAGAAACGAATCATTGTTATATTGCTCAATATGTTTAGTCTTATTGTTTGAATCTTGTTTTCTTGAATTATCATGATTAATATCAATCTCCTAGAAGCCACACGGAGAGCACATAGAGTAACGTTAGTAAATACTTTTTAACATGCTCAAATGTATCTAATATGATCAACAGCGCTGTGTTACTACACAAATGTTTGACCGGAAGTGGCGACTGTGGCCAAATAAAAGTCCCGCTGCTGTCAAGCCGTGTGAGACGCTCGTCTCTCATTAGCAATCGCTCCAGCGGCCACGTTGCTCCCACAACACGTTACCCTGCTCTGCTTCATACAAAAGTAATGTTATTCATCTCATCCATGAACATGATTTCTGTAGGGGTGTCCCCGACTAAGGATTTACACATTCGAATCAGAATTTTCGAATCTCTCTATGGTCGACCAAAAGTCGAATCATCTGTGTGTGTGTAAACCATAGACCGGAAAAAAACAAAACAAAAAGTATCGGGTTGGGAAGGGCAGGACACTAGTCATCAGGAGGCTAAGACTATCTTTATTTTACTTTACACACGGCACACAGCCACCACTTTTAATAAAGTGTTCAAAACTAGGCTACACTGCATTCGTAAATTAACCGTCCTTTCATAACATTTAAAAGCCGCGATCGAAACACAGAACATCACACAAATATATAAAAGAACATTTTGATAAATAAACCTAAAAAAATACCCGCCTAGAGAGGAAAAGAACACTTTGAGTGCGTTTATATGCACGTTCTTAAGCCGATTGTGCCTGAAGGGTGTCTCACACCGGACTGAAGCTCAGCGCCGTGTCTCAGGTAACGTTATCTCACTTCAGGCAGACGTGAACATTATATACGCGCGAGCTCAATTCAATTATCTTGTAGCACAGGGTGAAATCAGTATGTACATTCACGATTTGAAGGAATTATACATTTAATCGCCGCGGACAGGCGTCTAATTCCGCCGTCGGTATATGTGTTCGAATTTTAAAGGCACGGCGCGTCCGGTGCGAAGCTCCGTGCCCTTAAAGGGGCGATCACTCAGCACCGCGACACGTCTTTATAACAGTAATATTGAGCACCCCATATTGCCAAAATGGTATGATCCTCGTTTCATAACACCCGCGAAGATTCGACCATGAGATCAGTGGTCGAATCCGGTCTTGCATATCGATGCATCGAATCTTCGACTATTAGGGGTCACCCCTAGATTTCTGCCTTTATCCTGTCCCGATTCTTCTCCACCTGCTGGAAGGTGAAGATGACATCTCTTATGAATCTACACTCAATCTCAGCATCAATAAGCTATGCCTTTGTCTTGAGTAGGTGACTTCTAGCAGAGAAAAACTACATATTGTGCCTTTAAAATATTATAAAATGTCATTTTATTTCTGTTATGGCAAAGCTGAATTTACAGCAGCCATTACTCATCTTCAATATCACTTCAGAAATCATTTTAGTATATAGATCTGGTGCTCAAGAAATATCTCTATACTGCTTTGTTATACTGCTTCGTGGACATTGTGACAATATATTATTTTATTTTATTTAATTAAAAATTCGAACTGTTTATTCTACTTTTAGCATGGTGTGTATATAGAGTCATAACATCCATCCCTAAGCATACTTTCTCTACCTAAACACAATTGAAAATGTCTATTTCAAATGTTGTTTTCTTTGTGGTTAGTGTCTGAAGTTGTCGGGCCTCTATAAAGTCATAACAGATGACCTCATGTTTTGCAAGGGGCTTGGCATTCTCTGGCTGCGGTTCTTGAGCTCAGTATTGTTCTTCAGCCTTCCTGTTTTCATTCTTTTTCAGTAGGTGACATGAAAACTGCGTGGATGGCATGCTGAGGCTTCACTAAAACTTCTCAAAAGCAGTAATTGAGCCCAACACTGCTCAGAAACAAGAGTCTGTCTCCTGAAATACCATTCTCAGATTGCACAGTCCGATGGATGGCAGACATTATTGTTATGATGTCATAGTCGTAGGATGTTTATGAGGAACTCGCTTGCAGTGTAATGAGGAAGTCACACTTTTTATGCACTACAGCATCTCTGCATTGGGGCTTTCCATTGCTCCAATGCAATATTGCATTAATATGCCAATACTTCTTGGTTTAATTTTTTAATCCACATGTTGTGGTAACTAATAGTACTATCACTTTGCTAGTAATGGTGAAAATCATCTAAAGAGAACCGTGACAAACCCCTCAAGGGTTTGTGGGCACAGCCCGTGTGGTTTAAGCTGCTGCACACCCTTGGCATTTGCTAGATCGTTTATGATTTGTGGTTGCTTGTGATCTTCAGCACCTGTGAGAAGAATGTGGAGCCTGTGTTTTGCTCTCTACTGCCTCTGCAGGCAGATGATTGCGGATGGATGGATTATTCCAGATGGGAACACACTCTGTCCTCTTTAAGCTTTCCTCTTTAGGTTACAGCCGTGTACGGTAGATCTGTGTCCGCAGATGCCATTCTGGGTGTAAATCTCAGCAGGTGGGAATTCGTTTTGCTGTCTCAATGAAGGTCTTGGGGGTATTTTCTGTTGGAAGAAAAATAAAAAAGTACAGAAACCGCTGACTGCTTTTCCAATTCACTCTTACTGGGAGGCAATTCTTCCTTTTTAGATAACTGATTTCCTTTTTATGCGATTTTGCTTTGGAAGCAGAAACCAGGGTGTGCAACAAAAAATGGTTAATTGTAAAAACCTGGCATTGGATTTTAACCCAAAGGTTAGTCAACAATAGTAAAGAAACTGTTCTGGAAGCCCAAATTGTCTAAAATCAATCGTTGCAGCTTGTTCTTGTGTGGTTCTCCTACCTGAGGATATATAATTAGATGTTTAATGCCTGTTTTTGTTTGTTTGACTTCTAAAACAGCCTTTTAAAGCCACTGCAGGATGTTAACGGTGGATATTGATTTGCCTGTGGACTAAAAAGCGAAGTCTCATGGGGTCCGGAGCAGAGGACACATATTCTACTGCATTAGGCCGGGCATGCCTGCTATTCTCAGGTCATCTCACACTATCTGAAATAAGCCCAGGTTTATCATCACAGTCTGGAAGTTGATACACTTTGAGCATAGCAGACAGATGGGTTTTTCGTTCTTTCCTCTAAGCTTTTCCTGTGCCACATGCAGGTCAGCTGGTGTCTGCTAACTCATTTAAACTCCCTCCTGCTTGAGTTTCCTACAGTGATGAAAGCCAGTGATTGAAAGTCTTTGTGCATCTGAATCTGAAGTTCCCCATGATTCCTAGCAGGAAAACCAACATGTGTTTATTTTTGTGGCATTGCTGTGCCAACCTCATTCACCCCTGAGTTGGTTTGCAATTGGCTGCAGAAAGTGAGAATTTGCATAATTGTTTCTATCTGGAATATTTTGCCAAACCACTGTTGTATTTGTGTGTGCAAGTGAGTTAAACGTGCCATCAGACTTCGCTTTTGATGATCACATGACATTAAGCTGGTCTCAGCTAGAGAGGGCTGGGGATTGGGGTCAGGACATTGTTTGGGAGGAGTGAATAGCACGTTTAGTTTTGCATTTGCATAATGACAGGCTCTCCATTGGATGATGGTTTGTGGTCTGTTTAAGTGTTTAATCTAAACATAATTGCTTTGAGTTGAGGGGTTGTTTGGAGAGGTTATTAACTCATTTCAGCCCCCTCTGCAGAAATTAGCCTCATGCTAGCTTCAAACTGTCATTCACGGACAACTTTGAGGAGATGAGCCTGGCTAGGCTACCATTGGGCAGTGAATATTTTAACCCTATTTGAGGTTAAAAACAGTAAAATAAAATGGACGTAGCGTCCGTGACGTCACCCAGAGCTGAAGATGTTGAGGTTCTCTTTGGTAGTGACGAGGATGGATAGGTTCAGGAATGAGTACATCAGAGGGACAGCACATGTGAGATGTTTTGGAGACAAAGTTGAGAGGCTAGGTTGAGAGGGTTTGGCCATGTTTAGAGGAGGGAGATTGAATATATCGGTTAAAGGATGTTGAGGTTAGAGCTGCCAGGCAGGAGGTGAAGAGGAAGACCAGAGAGGAGGTTTATGGATGTAGTGAAGGAGGACATGAAGAGAGAAGAGGATACAGAGGGTAGGACTAGATGGAGGCAGATGATTTTCTGTGGCGACCCCTGAAGGGAACAGCCGAAAGAAGAAGAAGAAGAAGAAGAAGAAGAAGAAGAAGTGTCTGTGACGTCACCCATAGGATTCAGATGAAATCCTTTTATCCAGTCCTGTTCTGAAGCATAAAGTAGAGACTAGCTGGCCGTTGCCATCTTGCCAGTCCGTCATCGCACGTCACTCCTGGATAACAGAAAATGGGCAAAGGGGCTGGATGTGGTCGGAGCTCAAACCATGCCCATAATCATGCAGAACTAAGGCTTTCTATAAGTCATTAAAAAATTCACCCCCTCACAGTTGTCATAAAGGGCAATATTAGCTATATAGGCCAAAACCACAATTTGTACCAGGCTCTAAATATGTTTTCTGTTGTGAATTTTAACATGGGGCTCAGAAATTCTGCTCACTTCTGGAGCCTGTCTCTAGTGGCCAGTTGGTGAACTGTATTTTAAGTCACTTCCGTATTGGCTTCAACAGAAACTAAGGGAAGGTTGCAGCTTGGTTAAAAACTATTTTAACTTTTAAAGTGGTATAGCACCCTATTCAACGGTAATCTATACCTATACCTTGGATATAGTATACTGAATACCTGAGTTGCGACCGACTATTCAGTAGATTGAAACCGAATATAAAACAGAGGAGAGGACTGATTTGCCGAAGTCATCAGAGGAGGAATGTCATTCCGGAAGGGAAGAACATTTTTAGATTTTGACTTTAGACTTTTTTTGTGTGTGGATTCACTTGCATGAATGAATTGTTTACCATAAGACAAGTAATGTGCACTAACAAACTAAATGGGGCCAATTTTAATTTCATGCAGACTTTAAATGTTTTAAAAGGGATTTTTCACCCAAAAAGGAAAATTGACCCATGATTTACTCACCCACAAGCCACCCTATGTGTATATGGAATTCTTTCAGAAGAAAACAATCAAGAGTTATGTTAAAAATGGCTCATATAAGCTTTATAATGAATAGGAACCCAAAATTTGAAGGCCCAAAAAAGTGTATCCATCAAAAATGCATCACTTCATATACAAATAGGATTGGCTTATGGTGAGTAAATCATGGGTCATTTCATATTCATTCTTTTCATTAGTCCATTTTCATTATTCCATTTTACTCTTACTAAAATAGTATATCATTTTTCAGGTACTGAAATGTAAACTACTTTAGAATTAGTTATCATGTACATAAAGAACATTTGCCTGTATCAGTATGTGTACTGTTTGCTAAATTCCATTTAAATGTAATATTGCGATGTCTTTTTTTTCTTTTCTTAAATCTTTTTTTTTTAAAGCCCAGCGTGACTTACCTGAATGCTCAATTCTCATGCCTAATGTCTGACTTAATGTCTAATTTACAAATCCTAATGCTTTCATTTGGAGCCTTATACATGTTCAGCTAGATTTAACGGATTTTCAAACATGAATATGTGAATTTTTAACAGTCTAATAGCATTACAATGGTCACTTAATTTGGTTTGATATTTCAAGCTTGAAAATGAAAACAGCACACGTCTTTGAGGGGGAAGCACAAAATTAAATTGTATAACGCAGATGATGATTCTTATTTTTGTATCCCACTGATCAGTGTGGTGGTCGTCATGGTAACGGGCCTTAACGTTTGCTATGGCTTGCGTCAGCAGTGTTGACGTAGAAAGAAGACATTGATAGAATTACAATGGCAAGAGATCATTTGAACTCTGGGATTTCATTTTCCTTTCCTTCCCGAATTTTAGGGACTTAAATGAATACATAACAGGAAGAACTTGTATAGCTTTTGAATGTAAAATCCTTTCTCATTTACTCTTTCAATTGAAAATGGCAGAATGTATCCTGTCTGTGTCACAAGACATAGCAGAGGCTCTAGAATGATACAAACAGGTGTGAGTGAACCACACGTGCGTAGGTGAGCAAGGCCAGGCTTGCCTGTCGTCCATCTGTCTTTCGGCCACTATCAGTGTTCTGATATGATGGGTGAACAACGCAGTGCATGATGGGAGAGGCATTTATAGTCCCTCTGTGCGTTTTGTTCCAAGAAAGAGGGGCAGAAAGAGTGTGGTAATGTAAATCCCTGTGTGTCCACTGCTCCAGTTTCCAGTTGGCCTTAGGTCAGAAGTGTAATCACTCTTTATTTAGCCTCTCTTTCATCTGAATGACACAGGCCTGTCCTCGTCACATTAACCATTCAAGGATGCAGAACATGAGAAAAGGACCAACTTGGGAACATTGTTTCCAAAGAGGCACACAACTAACCAGCTTTCTTCATTAAAACTCTTAAGAGACCAACTGTGGATGTTCCTGTGGATTTGTCCTCCCCTTTTACTAGTAAAGCTAGATGATAAATATACAATTAAAATGTTAGTTTTAGTCAAGATTAGTTTTTTCACTAAAATGACTGCAAGACAAGTTTATTTATATAGCATATTTCATACACAATGATAATTCATTTTGCTTTACATAGAAAAGGATATTAAAATAATGATCAAATATTCACTAAATATGCATAAGAAATAATAGTCCTTAATCACTAAATTCAGGGGGCCCCTGTCTCGTTGGGAAGATTCAATTTGAATTAGAGTTGAAGCCGATTGTGGGCAGCACTTCAACACTTTGTGTGACCCGAGTTTGAATCCCGCTTTATTTTTCTTCTTTCCATGAAGTGCCGCACAGAGTTTAGCGATGGATCGTTGTGTGTTTGCAATGCAAATGTAAATGAACGGATGTTTGAATAAGTACAGCATTTTCTTTACTCAAGAAACACTGTCTATAAAGGCAATTTTTTTTGTATTTAAAGAGTGGAGAAGAGTCTTAGTCTGGTATTTGCGGTCTAGTTGTAGCCAATATACTGTTTTAAATATCCTGTGTGTGCATAGTGCTTTGCCATTTGTATTATGAGATTTTGGCTAAATGTATTCACCAGCAAGAAACATTTAGCGCCCATATAGCTACAATAAACGGTATAATCTGCAAATTGATGAAAAAACAATGCGATGTACTTGACTTAGATGTGGTCGTTCTAATGACTGACAAAATGCATATGTCATTTGCTGTCAACCTCATAACTGATATTGATTTAATCTTGATTTTGTTCATATTGCAAGTGTCTGACCATATATGAAGCAACAATACCAATTTTGATGACATTGTTTATTTTGAAAATACTTTACAGCAAAAATCCTACCTATATGACCATATTGTGTTCCTATCTGACTTGCGCTCAAGTTTCATCTTAAATGGGAGTGGTACTATTAATAAAATATCCGGTTTTAATATGCCATTTGAAGCAATGCATATATGTGTAATTTTGTCATTTTAGTGCTTAGTGGTGTGGATGTGGGGTTTTTACTTATCAAGTTTGTGCCATGCCAAGAAAAAGGATCAGAAAACTGCTTTTTAACAGTGTTGTAGTTTGTTTTAAAAAAAAAGTGCCCTTATGTTTTTGTTTTTTTATGCCTCCTTTCATTCTTTGTAATATTGCTGCCTGTGAATGTAAAAGGTCTGAGAGTTTTAAAGATCAAAGTGCAAAACAAATAAAGTTGTCTCCTAAAAGAAAGAATTGATTCTAAACTGCCAAAATGAGTCATCAGCAATTCCAGTCTCACTTCCGTAACATATGTAGGTTTATTAGAAATTTGAATAATGCCAGTAGGATCTTCATTGCCTGCCTATGGCAGGAACAACGTCTAGATTGTCCCATCCTCACACACATTGTGGTTGCAGTTGAGGCAAAGTTTTGTTTGTGCTGTCGACAACATCTAGATGATGCTGTTTTCTGCCTGCAAATTCACTTTGTATGTACTTCCAGAGGATGAGGACTCACCCTGGAATTGATATAGTAAAACCGATGCCATTGTTACAGTTCATGTGCTGAGGAAGCGGAAATGGTCTAATTAAAGGGTAAGTTAACCAAAAAATGAAAATGATTTCATTAATTACTCACCTTCATGTCGTTAGACACCCTTAAGACTTTCATTCATCGTCGGAACACAAATCAATATATTTTTGTTGAAAGCTGATGGCTGAGAAAGGCTTCAGAAAGGCCTCCATTGGCATTCAGTACATTCCCACTCACAAGACCCATAAAATGCACTAAAAACATTTGATAAAAAGTCCATCTCACTACAGTGGCTGTACAATAATTATACAATGAATCAATGAATCGATGCGATGAAAATAGTTATTGTGCGCACAAAAATCGACTTTATCCACCAAGTTATTGACGTGACCTTGACCCATGTGTGAGAATATGATGCATATCCGCTGTTCTCTACATGACCCGGAAGAGGAGGAGCGCCACTATCGCGTGAGTTCACGTCCGAGACCTACACGGAAGACAATAACTTGGCGGATAAAGTTGCTTGGATTTTTTTTTTTTGCGCACAAAAACTATTCTCGTCGCTTCGTAAAATTATTGTATAGCCACTGTAGTGAGATTTTGTAAGGTTTTTTGGTGCCTTTTATGGGTCTTGTGAGTGGGAATGTACTGAATGCCAATAGAGGCCTATCTGAAGCCTTTCTCAGCCATCAGCTTTCAACAAAAATATCTTCATTTGTTTTCCGAAAATGAACGAAGGTGTTACGAGTGTCCAACAACATGAGGGTGAATAATTAATGAAATAATTTATTTTTGGGTGAACTAAGCCTGTAAAGTGGCTTTGGAGGAAGCCTCTGTAGCGTAAATTCAGATATGGTAATTGTCATTTCGTTTCCGACCGACACACTTTGAGCGGTAGACCAATCACTACAGACTGGGCCATCTGACCAATCAGAGCAGATAAAGCTCTCTAGGAGAACTTTAGAGAGACTGAATCCTTAATCGAGCCATTTCAGACTCTGTGAGAAAAGAGCTGATGTGCAATGTATATTTTGAGAAAATTAAGGTGTTGGAGAAACTTAATGTAAGAGACCTCCAAAACAAAATTATGAACCTTTAAAATAGTATAATAGGCGCAAATGCACTACCTATTTTGCCATTATATGATTTCAGACGCAGCTAAGGAGTGATGCATGTAATCATGCCGATTTTCACAACTCACCAGTAAAATCATTACAAATATTGCTGTATATTGAATATTTATGATATACTTTCTAATTTAGTATTTGACTGGTATCTTGCAGAGAGAAGAGACTGAGTGCTCAACCCTCCCCTCTCATTTCCACTGAATAATTGATAGAAGACTGTGAGATTAGCCAGTGTCCCAGAGGTGCTGCTGGGGGATTTACTCATTGCAGGGGGCTCACACGTCCTCATCTGCAGAGAACCTTGTGCTTAATTAGACCATTGATTTTTATGTATAATCCACACCTCTTTCCCTTCTCTCTTCAATTCATACACACTTTGAAGTGGAAAAAACACCACAGTTCTCTATTTCTGGGCTGATCCGTCACTTTTATTACAGCTGGACCAGGACAGGTTGTTGTAATGTTGTTGTTTGGATTGTTGCTATGACAGCAGCGTGTGCATCCCATTCGTCAGTCACCCTTTCTTTTTTTTTCCGCCCACCTAGCCAACTGACCTCGCCACCCTGCGCTCTGCTGGTGGAATGCGTTTGTCTGGATCGAATCAAGGCCTGAACACGCTCTGGGCCAACTCTGAGTCAGTCGACGGCACTGCAGCGGCAGCAGCTGGCTTTCTGATACCTATAAATATCCTACAGTAGATTCCTGTGGCCCCGCAGACTTCTGAGCTGCTCACTCCCAGGCTTAGCGTTCTGACGGTGTGGAGTTGTTGAGATGAGGGTCGGGCTGAATGTTTCGGACACGCCAAATACCAGACAAGCCTGTAGATTCCTGTTTATTAAGACTGCGAGGATTTGCAGCAACCTGCTGAGAGCAAATGTACATTATGTGTGATATCTGTCAAAGCACAGGAAAAGTTCAATTGTATCGAATCGTATCGACTGTGAGAAATGGAAAGAATTGTGGGTAGTCACACGCAACAGGTGGACCTGCTGATCCCACACAAATACATTTTTTGAGTCATCAGTTTGTTTTTTACACAGGCTTCTAGGTTGAATGCATCCTCTCTTTCATTTGTTAAAAACAAAAATAACCCCCAGACAAGTTGTTTTCTAGTGGTTGTGTAGCCGTTATGATCATGTGACATTATTTCTCATTTGACTAGCATTTCATTCAATCAGAGGAATTGAAATGTTAGAAATTTTAAATGTTTGTTTGTATACGGCAGTGATTATGACCACTTGAAGGCTGACTCAACCTCACTTGATCATACAGGGCTTTCATATTATGTAATAGTTTTGAGACATTAATAATAATTATGTACAGGACATTACTAACAGGTCAGCAATTGACTGATGGATTCAGTTTCTCAGGTATTAATGAGTTCCAGACTGTGTTGTTTTATTATATTATTATTATTTATACTATTATAGGGTTTATTAATGTTTAGTTAATTATATATTCATATATATACATACATACATACATACATGTATGTATGTATGTATGTATGCATGTGTATGTGTATATATATATATATATATATATATATATATATATATATATATATATATATATATATATATATATATATATATATATATATATATATATATATATATATATATATATATATTTAATGGTTTATAATCCACAGGCTGTTATCTGTGAATTTTTATATTCCTAGATTATTAAAATGTTTACAAACATTTATTACTATAATTGTTACAAATTATACTATCACCATAGCAATTAAAATAAATAAAGTATATCAGCCATCTTATCACCTTGCACTCTAAATAGTGGTGTCATCATTGGGTAATGAAACAACCTATATTGGTCCACGGTCCTCAAAAGCCATAGTATGGAAGCATTCTGCTGTTTTTGTGTGAAAAACTCAAAAGTAAAGATTTTCCTTGTCTTATTTTTCCAGCTATTTTGAACCCCAAGAACCCAAAGGAAGCACCCAAATCCTTCAGCTTCGACTACTCGTACTGGTCTCACACCTCAGTAAGTCTCATTTTCTCTCTCGTTTTCCTTCTTTCCTTTTCATGTTCTTTTTGCTTTTCTGCTGAGCTGACTCGGTGGACAATAAAATGTGCATGTAGTCAGATTTACAGCTGTAATTAATCAAAGTGTTGTATTAATATCTTTTGTTCCCGTCATTTCTCTGCTAGCCGGACGACCCCAGCTTTGCGTCACAGAGCCTTGTGTACAATGACATCGGGAAAGAGATGTTGCAGCATGCTTTTGAGGGATATAACGTCTGCATTTTCGCCTACGGCCAAACTGGAGCTGGCAAGTCCTACACCATGATGGGAAAACAAGAGGAAGGACAGGAAGGCATTATTCCTCTGGTAAGTGTGTAATATCACAGCATATGTATCACCTTAATGGATCCAGAGTAAAAGACATACTTAAGAGCTCAGCAGCGGCTGAGATGTTTCTGATCTCAAAGCAGACATTGCCAGAAGACATTAAGGCATTAGCGCTCCGTCTAGCATGTCCAGCAGTTATTTGTGCTCTGTATCGATTGCTCTCTCTCTCCTCCCTAATGTGCTCTTTTGTCCCCCATCCCAGCTCTGTGAAGATCTCTTTGAGAAAATCAATGACAATAACAATGAGGAGATCTCGTACTCGGTGGAGGTGAGCAGCAGACACACCATGACTCCTGTGACTCACTTCAAATGCTCTTCTTAATCTGTTGAAATGCTGTTTTTGTTGTGTTACCTAAAAGCATTAAGCTCAGTAGAGGGGGGTGATGGGTTTGATCAGAGCCCACTCAAGTGTTCAATAACTGAGAGCTAAACATATTTAGCTACAAACAAATTGGCAGTAGTATTAAAAATATGCTGTAAATGTTTGCTCTAATGCAATTTCATTTTGGCATGTTTCGTAATTGTTTGCAAAGATATACTGAAGACAAATGAATGCCTCTGGATCTGAAATAGATTTTGGATCTGTGTTTGGTGGATATGCATATAAAGTATATAATTTTTTTTTTCCACCACAATTTTTTTTATCCGTTTCAAAAATATACCTTTCCCAAGTTTGGAGTTGGTAAGACTTTTTAATGTTTTTGAAAGAAGTCTCTTATGCTCACAAAACTGATCAAAGGTACAGTAAAAAGCAGTGATATTTTGAAAAATGATTACAATAGAAAAACTATTTTAATATATTTTACAATCTAATTTATTCCTGTAATGACAGTTGAATTTTCAGCATCATTACTCTTCATCAGTCTTCAGTGTCAGAAATCACTGTAATATGCTGATCTGGTGCTCAAGAAACATTTCAGGATTATTTAATGAATATATAATCCAAAAGTATAGTATTTACATTTTATTTTATTTAAAATCTGAATCTATTTACTGTCACTTTGGATAAATTTTATCCATTCTGTCTTTAAATAAAAATATTGATTTTGTAAAAAAAAAATCTTACTGACCTCAAACTTATTTTATATATATATCAAATATATTCTTTTATCTCAGTTTATATATTGTAGGTTATTATTATATTCTCATTGTAGGTGGCTTATATGGAGATATACTGTGAGCGAGTGAGGGACCTGCTAAACCCTAAGAACAAAGGGAACCTGCGTGTCAGGGAACATCCTCTACTTGGGCCGTATGTGGAAGACCTCTCGAAATTGGCCGTAACCTCTTACACAGACATAGCTGACCTTATGGATGCTGGTAACAAAGCCAGGTGAGAGAAAAATCATATAAATTGCTATTTTGTGTAGACAGTCTAGAACATTCCAAATCAGGTTCTTAATTTTGGAAGCTGATATTGAAGGGGTAGAGGCTGGACTTTTTGTAAAGGGGAAATGGGAAAACTATGTTTCCTCCAGTGATACTGATATGTAAAATGTGACTCTTGGGAAGTCATGCTTATGTTTCTAATTCTCGAATTCTGATTACCAAGGTTTATGTGTGGAGAATATGAGTGACATCATGTGAAGCCTGTATTTCTCGAGAGCATCCCATCCAAGCTTTATTATTGTATTTTTGTTTGTCATATTTTAATTCATTTTGATAATTTAAATAATAAAATAATTTAAGTATGCTATGAACAAAAACACAATAATGAAGTTTGAACCCTGCTCTCGAAATAAATTTGTGAGGGAATAATTAAAATAATCTAATTTAAAGACTTTTCTTATTTATTTATTTTTTCAGTTACCTTGAGTTCAGGGTTTACTCTAGTTTTATTGTGATATATAACTTTCCACGGATGTTAAAAAATAAGGTCAAGAAATGTATGATATGATAGATACTTAAAATACTTCAATTCACCTAAGTCAGTTAAGAATAAATTGAGAGTAAAAGTTTATTTAATATCCATTAATACACATTCCTGAGGTGACTACTATTAGTTTTACTCTAATATTTCAATGTATTTTGATGTATATTTGTATGTATATTTATTTATTTTAAATTTATATGTGCATTTAGTATTTGACACTTAATTTTGACTTGTCCCTCTTTGTCCTCAGAACTGTTGCTGCCACCAACATGAATGAGACGAGCAGCCGGTCTCATGCTGTCTTTACTATCGTTTTCACACAGAGGAAGTATGACAGCGAGACAGACCTGTCCACAGAGAAGGTTGGATACTTTACACCCATCCGCAGCCATTGTGACATTTCACAGAGCTCAGATTATTCATGCAACACAAAGTCAGCAAAACCTGAACCAAGCAGAAAGAAAAACTGAGAGAGAGACCCGTCCCACTCATCCTGTTTGTGTGGCTCATTGTGTATTTGCTGCAGACACAAAGACAGCTCTATGAGGTCCATGGACACAATACCTATTGTACAGAGCTACTACATTAGATTCACTACACAGGTCTCGCCTCAGCCCTCGCTCTAATATTACTCATCCAGTTTGGCAGCGGCACCACTGGCCCAAACTCAAGCACGACAAAATGAAAAGATAACCCATGCATGCACAATTAGTTTTGCATGCATGCACCAAGGATTTTACTACAGTATCCTAAAATGATTGGATGATTGAACGGCTTAGCTCAATGGTTAATGGAACAAATGATTTAAAAATGCTTTCCAATTGATTTTCAGATTGATTGACTGATTCAAATAAAAAATATGTATTTATTGTACTTCTATTCCTAATAGACCAAAATCTTTGGACAGCATGAAAAAATAGACTCCCACATACACTATTCTAGACTGAAGAAATTTCCTTAGTGTCTTATTTTAGTGTGTGTTAATTAGTCTGAAAGTATCTGTGCTGTCTGGTTTCAGGTCAGCAAAATCAGCCTGGTGGATCTGGCAGGAAGTGAGCGTGCTGACTCAACAGGGGCCAAAGGAACCAGACTGAAGGTACAGACTAATTTTACAGCCTCACTAGAGCTCCACCTGCCATATGTAAAATGACTATGCTCTCCTTCACACTCCACAAATATTCAGGGAATGTAGCATGCGTGAAAAAACACTTATGCATCAGCTATTTTTATCATTGTAACCAACAAAGGCTAAGGTCACAGTGCATTTAAGGTCTTGTTTGTTTTTAAGGACAAGCAAATATTAAACTGCAATGTATTAATTTGATTTAATCAAAGTTTATTAAAACAAAAAACTAAAATAATACCTGTTTGTGCTTCTTAGGAGGGAGCAAACATCAACAAATCTCTAACTACACTAGGAAAGGTTATTTCAGCCCTGGCTGAGGTGGTGAGTAATATTCACAATACCCATCTCTCTGCCTGTTTGCCTGCCTGTTTTCAGTACTGTAACTTTGTGTGCTGTGTGTCTCTCTCCTGGCAATGCTTCCCTTCTCAGGATAACTGTACCAGCAAGGTAATCTTACCCTGTGGTCACTAACCACTGAACCATCTCTATCTAAACCTATCCACCTTTATCCATGTAACCTTTTGTCTTAATAGTGTCTCTTATTCATGTCTTGATGTCTGATACATCAAATAATGTCCTTAACTCTTTTTTTATTCATTATAACAGTAACTTTATTTATGTGCTATATACCAACATGTTTTACCGGCTGTTTTGAAACAGAGCAAAAAGAAAAAGAAGACAGACTTCATTCCTTACCGAGACTCCGTGTTGACATGGCTGCTCAGAGAGAATTTAGGTATGTATAGGGGCATCCTGACCGGATTAACGTTTTTTTCATAGTCCCTATAACTAATGGTGGAAGTACACAGTTTTTTGGCAGGTTTGCACCACAGGAACTGGAAACAATTTTAATTGTAGAAATACCTTTTGGGGGACTAAATTAGCTCTTACTTCAGAGTAGGCTCTAACCCAGCACTATAGAAACTACCAGTGACGCAAGTGTTCGTTGATTGGCCGAACGCAGGCGAAACACTGGCACCCAGCATTTTTTAAATGCTGTGTAAACACTGTTAATAACCAATATACAGTATATTTAATTCATGAACATGGAAAACATTAATAGCTGGACCGACGCTGAAGTCCAGGCACTTCTCAACCCTTACGCTAAGGAGGAAATCCAATGCAACTTTCAAGGGACCAAACGAAACAAGATCCTGTATTTCTGCTCAGCTAGCGACATTGGGCATCGACCACACATATACCAATATATACACATATTTTCATGTACCAATTACTTTCTTTGTTTAACAGTTCTATCTAATAACATATATGATAGGACTGTTAAACAGATTGTAAACTAATGAAGATGGAGAAGGGGAATAATGTGTGCTCAGGCTCTAGTTAAGTCATTCTCAGAACCGTCAAAATTAAAGTCCTGCACAATGAACCAGAGCAGCAGGACATTAAGTGATTGCTTAAGCCACTTCAAAGTCCCAACTGGTAGTTTGAATACTACAGGACAATTATCCTAGGGGAACATTTAATTTCAGGGCGACTGCCCTGGTGGCTAGTTTCTATAACTACCTGAGCCGAAAGCCCCTTATGATTATCCATGATGGTTATAAATGAGCATATCTACTATGATGCAAATATATTATGAACCAGTTATTAAAAATAGAACTGACTGATATTTCTAAATAATCCAACAGTTCTCTCTGTCCACTTATATATCCACTTATATAAGATCAAGATATTTGGTCTTTTATTTTAATTTTATTTTGCGTTTTTTTTTTGTTTTTTTTTTGGTAGTTTTATTCACCTAAATATTATTAGCTATATTCAGCTGATTAAGCTAAAGTTTTCTCATAAGTTGCTAACCAATAGCTATCAAATGAAACGCTTTCAATCCAAGGTGTTTTGCTGTCACGTTGCATTAAAATTATTCCAGAGATTTTAACCCACCCTTTTAACCCTCTCTCCTCGTCAAATGAAATGCAGTGTTATAACCATTTAAAACCTAATTTGAAAAATTCAACACAAAAAGAAACGCATACTATTTACAATTACATCTTTTTTTATGTTGGCCCATCTTAGCTGAATACTCGAGTCAAAATTGCATTTCTTGATGTTTCTAATTGTGCTCGTTAACCAGGAGGGAACTCGAGGACCGCTATGGTGGCCGCCCTGAGCCCTGCTGACATTAACTATGACGAAACTCTCAGCACACTCCGGTAAGTATTCACTCCTACTTCCCATCAAGCAGTGTGACTTCCATTCTTAGATCTTGATTGCGATAAGAGGGTTTTCTTGTCCTAGATAAAAACACTCTTGTGATCTTATTCGCTGTTTGGATCATTGTCTTTGTTTGCTCATTCACAGATATGCGGACAGAGCCAAGCAGATTAAGTGCAATGCCGTCATCAACGAGGACCCCAACGCCAAACTGGTGCGGGAGCTTAAGGACGAGGTGACACGGCTGAAGGACCTTCTCCGTGCCCAGGGCCTTGGGGACATCCTGGACAGTAAGTCGAGGCACAGCGCACCCCAATGGCCTTTGCACACATGCCCAATTGCCAGACAAATGGGAGGTCCTTTACTCTGCTCACAAGTGGCGAATTCTTTAGCTCTGATCTAATGCCGCAGTCTTGACAAGCTTGCATTGTCTTCATGTTGTTCCTTCTATGTCTTCATTTAACCATTCATTAACATGCGATGGAGATTAGAATTAGTATGGACATATGATGGTTAGAAACAGACAATACTGTTTTCCAACACATGTCCAGTTTAACCACATATCACATGCCAGTTATGTAAAGTCAAGTGTTTCCCTCTCACGTTTGTCTTCACAATATTTTGTCTAGTCAAATCTAACTGCCTCCGTCAGTCATTCCTCTACTAGTCCTCTCAACTCTGACTTCTCAACCTTCTCCTGTTCTTCCTGCTTCCCTTCAGTCGAGCCAATGGGGGATGATTGCCTTGGAAGTGGAAGCAAATGTGTGTATACGCGTGACGGGACCACATCCTTTCGCTTTCCCCTCTCGCTACCAGTAGCTTATTCATTGCTCCTGGAATACAAACCTGTTGGCTTTGCATGCCTCTTTTTTTACCACAAGGAATCCCAGACAAACATGAGATAAATATGGGTTGGATTGGATGGGTTAACATGCCGCTAGCAGGCTTTATGCTTGCTCTTAGTCTAATTTGATAGACTGTCTGGCATGATGCAGTCTTAATGGCAGGCTTTCCTCCAAATAAGCCCAACCCCACAGCACGATAGATCTGATAGACTGCATCTGGAAGCACTTAAAGGGATAGTTCACCCCAAAATGAACATTTTGTTATCATTTAAATCTATTTTCTTTTGTGAAACACAAGAATGTCCTATATTTAGTTTCCATACAAAATAAGATTATTTATACTTATTTATACTAATAATAACAAAAAAGCAGCCTAATGAATCATAAAAGTAGTCGATATGAGCCATACATCTATATTAAAAGTTACTAGCTTTGTGTGATAAACAGACCATTTTTTTTGCATTTAAATGTACTTAAGCAAAATTGTATATAATATGAATATCCACATAATGAAATGACAATACAGTATGTATTGTCAAAATTAATAGACAAATTTAACTAAGAAGTAAAATTGTGTATAAATTAAGATGTTTTCATGGTATCTATCTTAAATTTAACATCAACATGGAACTGGGTCTCAACTCTTTATATTTCCATAATCTGACACATTTTCAAATTAAATAATCACCAAGTAATAAATCACTGATGAATGTTGAATTAGAATGCATTTAATTTTGTTCCATTGGGGTTTTCACCCGTTTTAAGTTAAAATGTGTCTATGGAATAAGACAAAATACAGCTTAAAGCTTTAAAACGTTAAAGCTGAAAGTCATACGGTTTAGAATGATATGGGTGGATAAATGATGACAGAAAAGATACAGAATTTATTTTTAGGTGAAATATCTCTTTAATGTCCCTTAATCTTTAATCTGGAATCTTACCCTCTTTTTTGCCTTGAGTTTTTTCCCTAGTGAGATTTTATTGTCATTTAACTGTTCATTGCAGGTCATGACATTCACGATGTTAGAATGCTGCTAAGTTTACAAACTGAAGCGATGATCTATCAGAGAAAAGGTGCATGTTTTCATCATTTTTCATTTGCAGAATAGCAGTTGCAGTGGTAGTGTAAGAATACCATAGCGTTACGAGCCTCAGTATTTCCATATCTCTCTCTAGTCCAAGTGCGTCTGTCCTCCCCCATCCCTGTTCTCTGTATTCTCTTACACAAGTTCCGCATACCTTTTTAAAAGCTTCAGAACCAAATCAGAGCTCAGGTGGCTATTTGCTTTTCTATCTGTCTGGGAGTTCTTGATATACGCAGAGAGATGAACGCACATTGTGCTTTCTAGCTCTACAACCATATGGTGCTGGGAATGTGAACATTTTAACTTGACTGAAACGCTTGCTGTGGTCTCTGTGCTAGCGGCCTCAATCGCATCATCTGAACGCATGAACTGTAACGTAATGCAGTGCTGCTACGCCGCCATGTTGGCCTAGTTGCTTCAGGAGAGTCTTTTCAGATAAATGAAGTGGGGAAAAATTCAATAGCGTGAATATACAGCAGAAAGCTCAACTGAACTGCGATAAAGCTCCCTGGGAGAGTTAAAAAAAAAAAAACACACTCCCCTTCCAGCCACAGTAGTTGACAGCATCATGATGACTTTAAGAGTAATGTTCTGCGTGGAAAAGACATTTAATAGCCCGTATAGCAGCATGTTATCATACAATTCTTCTACCACCCCAAGCCCCCCTCTCCTGGTTCGTGACCTTTATGCAATCCCCCCAACTCTTCTCTGCTATCTGAGAAGTGTCAGTTTTCACCCAGGTCAAAATCAAGTCAAATAAAAAACAAAAAATTGATTTATCACGTTAAAAAGAGCTTGTAATATAGGCTGCATTGTTTTAAGGTCACATGTTATATGATGCATATTTATTATTGACACTTTAAATACGTTTTACCAGTATATTCTTTAAACGGATAGTTCCAAAAATGTTGTCATAAATTACTCACCCTCAATTTGATCCAAACCTGTATTTTTTTTAATCAGTTGTTTGGTTACCCAAGAATCTCATACAGGTTTGGAACAACTGAGTAAGTGATGACAAAATTTACATTTTTGGGTGCACTATTCCTTTAATTAGTACTTTTCTTCTTTTTTAATAAATTTAAATTATTGTTTAAATATATTATTATTTAAAAAAATATTCTTGTAGTTAAATAAAAATTTAAGTTACATTTACTTCAGAAGCAAAATTGAATGAGATATTAATATCCACATATTAAAATATTATAAACTGAAATGTGTGCTTTTTAGTTTATACCTAAAAATTAAAAAATACTATATACTGTACTCAAAATTAATATTCTTAATATAACAAAATAAAATGTTATATAGTATTGAGACTTAATATCTAAGAATGTATTTTGAAAGGAAATGAGCTGCATCACAACCAATTTTATTTCTGTAATCTTTTTCAAATAAAGTATAATATTCAGCAAGACAAAAATGAATGATGGATGCAAGTGATGAAGTGTATTTTGTCTTGTTCCACTGACAACCTAAACCTCACAAAATTTACCTTAAAAAGAAATGAAAAACACAATGGAACAAGACAAAATACACTTCCAATTCAAGATACATTCTCTTAGATATATTGTTTTAAGGACGTTATTGCTGGACAGTAAGACTCTGATTATGAATTGGATTTTTTAAAGTTTTAGGTATATAAATATGTTTCTATTGAACAACCTGAGGTGAAAACTGTGCATCTGACTGGCGTGTTTGTTGTAATCCTTTGATGTGAACTGTGTGTCTTACATTGGTCTTTCCTCCTCTTTGTCCTTTTTCTTCCTTTCTTTCTGTCTCTTGTACTCTCTTACATTTCTGTCTCCACCATTTTTGCTTCTTCCTCCTTGCGTCGTCTGTCTTTCCTCTGTGGCTCAGACCTGAAAGATATACACAACAATAAGCATAGATACTTGCTTGCCTCAGAGAACCAACGGCCTGGCCATTTCTCCACAGCACCTATGGGCTGCCTGACAGCCTCTCCGTCCTCAGGCTCTCTCTGCAGCCAGGTAGGGCTGCAGTCCGTTTCAAGCATCCAGGAGCGCATCATGTCCACGCCGGGCGGAGAAGAGGCCATCGAGAGGCTGAAGGTACACAGACAAGCAATTTCAAAACAAAAAAGGGTCAAGGGCTTAAGTTAATAACCATTTCCTGGTGTCACAGAGGTTTCCTCTTAAATTAATCAAAACTGATTAGGTAACAATGTGTAATAAGATAATGGAGGTGCTTCAGGCACCTGGTGACCTTTTATCTTGAAAATACTCTACTCATAATGATTTGCATGTTCTCATACATATGCATACTCTATTCTGGATTACCATGGTAACCTGAGAGGGTTACTGAAACCAGCTGTTTGTAAACACCTGTGACATGCGGGTTGTTTCAGTGGTTGATACCAGTGAAATTTCTGGGTTGTTAATACCTATTATATTATATTATATTATATTATATTATATTATATTATATTATATTATATTATATTATATTATATTATATTATATTATATTATATTATATTATATTATATTATATTATATTATTTGAGGAGTGAAAATATTGTCTTGTCATACTTTCCCACCCACCAGTGGCTTAAAACCATTGACTGAGACTGTGAGAGAAAGTAAGGGAGGAAAAGAGAGGGAAAGTATACGTGGCTACAGCTTCCAGGCACTAGTTTCCATGGTTACACTGCAAGTGGCTCGCACTAGTGACGTCAACCTCCGACGCAGTTTGGCAGAATATTAGACCGAAATAGACCTGTTCTTTTGTATTAGCCAAAAATATTGATGTATTAAAAAAAAGTGTGAACATCCTTGCCATCAATCAGATAGAAGTCAGGTTGTTCTGGGTAATTCACATGGACCCCTTCACTTCATGATTGGGCTGCTTACAACCTATTTCTTACGTGAAAATATACACTACCGGTCAGAAGTTTGGAATGTTTATGGTTTTAACTATGATGACCTCAGGCACAACGAAAACAGTAAGGTGGTGAAATATTACAATGATTTTTGAAAATGATTTCTGAGATGAGGACTGCTGAAAATGTAGCTTTGTCATCATTGGAATACATTTTAAAATAACTTTTGTTATTGTAATATATTTCACAATATTACGTTTTTACGTTATTTTTCTGATCAAATGAATGCAGCCTTGGTGAGATATCTTTCAAAAACATTTTTTTATATATATTCCAAACTTTTGTAGTGTATATGTAGATCTATTATAATGATAATCCCGTTTTCCTAGTCCCCTGTAGTGATCTGGGTTTCTCAGACGCATCAGCTCACAGGTTTAAAGAAGCCACATTGTTAGTTTCTACATGAACAGATGGCAGGGGTGTTAACCCTTTAGGAAGGATCTAGGGGAGCTTCCTGTACATCAGGCCAGATGGTTCTGGTCTTCCTTCAAGCCAAGGACAATAAGGGACAGACACAATAGAGGAAAATGTGCATTGTGCTTCCCGTATTTAACTGCTTACTGCTCTTAACCCACGTCAGGCAGTTGGTCCTTTGCACACAGGCTTATGGCCTAGATTTTCCATTTTAGCCATAGGACCCTGAAATGTATGACCTTTCCATAACTTATGTCTGATTTAACACAGAGCAAGATGTGCTGGCAGCGCTGAAAAGCAGAACAAGCTTTAAGCTTCTTAGTATTATGCACAGGTCAGGCAGGTCACAAGGGCAAATGTGTGGAAATGGCAACCTTTATATATATATATATAAATGATATACATAGAATAAAAATTGTTAATGTTAATTAATGCATTAACTAACATAAAATAACAATGTACAGCATAATGTATATTTGTACAGCATTGTTAATTTTATTTAATAATAATGTGGATGTTAGTTCACAGTGCATTAACTAATGTTAACAGATACATCTTTGGATTTTCATAATGTACTAGTAAATATTGATATTAAGGGGATAGTTCACCAAAAAAATGTAAATTACCCCATGATTTACTACCATCCTAGGTGTATATGACACTCTCCTTTCAGATGAATACAATCATAGTTTATATCAAAACATGTCCGGGCTCTTCTAATAATTATAATGGCAGTGAATCAGAGTTCAAAGTTTGAAGTCCAATCCACACGGCTCTGGGGGGTTAATAAAGGTCTTGTGGGTTTTTGTAAGAAAAATATCCATATTTAACATGTTTTAAGTCAAATATCTAGCTTCTGGCGGACTGCCTTCCGTATTCAACTTACGCAAAAAGCATAACTGGTGTGACGATGACGTCGGATGTAGCATAAACGTTTTTGAACTGCATTACTCTTTCTTTGTAAGTTGGATACGGAAGTGGTCTTTCAGAAGCTAGATGTTTTTTTTTTTTTTTTACAAAACACCATAGATTCACTTCATAAGCCCTTTATTAACCTCCTGGAGCCATGCGGATTACTTTATGGTGGATGGATGCACTATTTTTGGCCTTCAAAGTTTGAGCTAATGTTAACAAATTAAACCTCATGAAACAAAAAAAAAATCATGATTTCCACAAAAACATTGATGATAATAAATATTTATTGAGCAACAAATCAGTTTAGTATTAGAATAATTTCTAATGAGATTATGTGACGCTAAAGACTGGAGTAATCATGCTAAACATTTTCTTTAACATTACAGATATGAATAGATTTGAAAATAAATTAAAATGGAAAACTATTTTAAATTGTACTAATATTTCATATTATTGAAATTTTACTGTTTGTAGCCATGATGAACATAAGACTTTTTTCAAAAACAAGAAAAAATCTCCAAAAATTCTAAACTTTTTTAACAATATTATCATTCCAGCAATATTTAGCCATTTCAGACCCTGTCTTATATCACCAAGCATAAGCTTCCCTTTAAAATATGCTGACCCTCTTTGTCTGCGGTCCTGTAGGAGTCCGAGAAGATCATAGCCGAGCTGAATGAGACCTGGGAGGAGAAGCTGAGGAAGACTGAGGCCATCCGTATGGAGAGGTCAGTGAGGGCTTGGGTGCCATCTGGCTCCCTTCCTATTGTCCCTGTGCCCATACTCATCGTGCCCGTGAGGAGTGTCTGCTATGTGCCCGCGTGCTCAGCTGGTGTGAGTCTGTACCAGACTCAACTAGCTGTCCAATCGCACACAACACTGACCTCAACACTAACATGCACATTCAAGTATTAAAGATACATTTTCCAGATATCTTTGTTGCTAACTGAAAATGTTATAAAAATGTGTTGATTTGTAATGTCCTTGATGTTTTCCTTCCCTTCTCTCAGAGAGGCACTGCTGGCAGAGATGGGAGTGGCCATACGGGAGGATGGGGGAACCCTGGGTGTCTTCTCTCCTAAAAAGGTACAACACGTGAACTCCTCATTATTAATCACCATTACTGTCTGCACCAGACAGCTCCTTCTCATGTCCTCATGTCTGGCCCTTTCTTTCTTCGTGTTTCATCATCCATCATTCTCCTTCCATTCTGTTTTTCTTTTATCTTTTTTTTTGCTTGGCTTTTGCAATGGGATCTTGCTATTAGTTTGGTCCTGATAGACCAACATCACTGTCTATTGAAGACTTTAGTGTTTATTCTTCTAATCAGGTTTGTTTTTTTACGTTATATATATATATATATATTTATATTCCCGTTTCATATTTGTAAAATCCCCATACATTAGAGTTCCTGTAGCAAGCCATAATTGTAGATTACTGAATAGTTTATATTTTCCCACATCACTGTTAATTTCAGTCACTGTAGGACATAGAAACGAATGTACATCCATCAGCATGCTGTTGTGTTTCCTGAACTGGTGACGAATGACTCTCATGAGTCTAATCTAATCAGTTCTTTTAATAAATAGGACATATTTGTTTTTTGAAATTACTTGCCGAATACTTCAGAGCTGTTATCGATTTAAGGTTAAACTAGATGTTTTCACTGGCTAAAAGTACTTCCAGAAAGTACAGTTTACTAGCCTGACGTGGTCATACTCAATTCTAGTCCGAATATGAGTCTGATACTGCTGCATTGGACTGTGAAGGCCTTTGCACAGAGTCCGTAATTCACATGCGAAATTTACGCATGTCAAAAAATAAATTCGACCTCACGTTATGTAAATCACGCATGCACACTGCCTCCGAAACTTTCGCCCGTCAAAAAGAAATTCGGAACAGGTTCGATTTTATGCGTTTTCGCATCCGTAAAAACGCATTTTGAGAGACGTTTTGACAACTTAAAGCCACCATACATATTATTCTAGCAAAAATGCCACAAATATTATTATATCACAGCTATAATTATAACACATCAAATCTCTATAAAGCTGTGTGTGTATGTGTGATCGGATCCATAGACATACTGCCAGGTGTTCGGGATCAATTGATTCACGTAAATTAGTGGTCTTCTTTTTAATATGTGTCTCCAGTATCGCTAGCAAAGCATCAAACTGAGCCACTGACACTAAAGTAAACTTTGAATCGGTCGGTCTGGATAATCCCGCTGGATATAAACTCTCTTCTCTACGCGATCGCAGGAGTGGATGAACACAATATCTCCTCAGGACAAACAAACCAACCTCACTAGACGTCACTTTGTCTTGTTTTGCGTTTTTTCCTTTCCGTAACGCATTCATTAATACGCATCGGACTCATCAGGTCTCTGTGCGTGACGAATTTTTCGGTTCACGAACACGAAAAAACGCATGTGGAAATATCGGACTCAGTGTGCAAAGACCTTAATTATGGGGCATTTCAACTGAAACAGGAAAGATATCAATTGGATAGACCTACAACCAATCAGAGCAACGGAGCGACGCATAACATAGTTGTCAAATGTCAACAGATCTCAACTGCACTGTGTTGGCAAGTTTTTTTTTCTGTGGGTTGTTTTCCATGTCCGCGGGTTGAAGCGCCCTCAATTATGTGATATATATAGACCCAGGTATGCAAATATTAGCAGGCAACCTTGCCAAAATAACACATTTTACCCCCGAAACGGCATTTGTTCCGGTAAAACCAACAAATTTAACAAATTCAATCCGAGACAAGCTCCTTTGATGACGTGCATGTTACGTTGCTGTTTATTATCTGTCCGTCATCGTCTAAAGCCCGCCCTGAGTTTCTGTTCGGGCATAATTACTCCTCTATGGATCGAACTGCCCGAGCTCAAATGTTGTGGGCGGGGCTAAGTTCTGCTGGCATCCAGGCTAACAGTTTACCACAATCTCATTGTCTCTTTTAGTGTCCTTTCCTGAAACACAACACTGTTATCCTGCCTCTAGAACAATGCCACTGTCATTGTTTATTTGTCTACTTATTCATGTTTTCATTCAGTTTCTCTCCTTTTTTCCTATCTATGACATCTCTTTGTCATTTTGCCTACCCAATAGCTTTACGTTGAAAGGCCATGTGAAGTCTATACTGACTTTAATGGGGTGTTTTCACCAAAAAAGGTTGGTTGGTACAGTAGTAGATAATGTTGTGCTGTAGTTTCTTATTATTTAGTTCATGGAGGCTAATGTAGTATATTATTAGTCTTTGAAGAAGCCAGATGTTATGACTTTGTGTGAGTCATTATAATTATTGATATGGCATTTAATTTCATCACTTTTTAATTGGCCTGTGAATAACTGTAGCTGTGGTGACCTCGGGCACACCTGTCTGTCAGACTTGTCTGAAATTTATTTTGTAACCTGTTTCCCTACAGACTCCTCACCTGGTGAACCTGAACGAGGATCCTTTGATGTCAGAATGTCTGTTGTATTATATCAAAGATGGAATAACAAGGTATGAAATCACCTCCATAACTGTCAAAAAATTTTTTAGCTGTCTGTATGTTGCGCTGAGGCATCTTATGATTGCTACATATCCAACCACTCAAGGGTCCTACAAAGGACATAATGTTGTTTACTGCTTTGATGTGTAGTTTGTGTACTCTTCCAGTTGTGTGTACACGCACGCACCCACACACACACACACACACACACACACACACACACACACACACAAACACTATGTTCCATGTTTTATGGGGACTTTCCATAGGCGTAATGGTTTTTATACTGTACAAACCATATTTTCTATCCGCTACACTGCCCCTGCTCCTAAACCTACACACGCACACACACACATACACATACACACACACACACCCTAACACTGCCCCTGCCCCTAAACCTACCCATCACAGGAAACATTCTGCATTTTTACATTTTCAAATAAACTCATCCTGTATGATCTATAAGCCTTTTAAAAAAGTGGGGACATGGGGAAATGTCCTCATAAGTCACCCTCTTCTGTAATACCCATGTCATTATACACATTTGTGTCCTGATATGTCACAAAAACAAGCACACACACACACACACACAGACACACACTAAAAACATGTTGTATCGCACCTTGTTACAGTGCTGTATTGTAATTTTGGGGTATCCCTGTGATAATTAAAATGATTGTCTTTGTTTTGACAGGGTGGGCCAGGCAGATGCGGAAAGAAGACAGGATATAGTTCTGAGTGGAGCGCACATCAAAGAGGAGCACTGTATCTTCCGCAGCGAGAGGAATGCCAACGCCGATGGTAAGTGTTCACTTACATCTTTAGATCCATTGATCTGTGTTCACTTTTAAATCAGTGCAAATGAACTTTTGACAAAGATAATTTCTTCCCGTGTATATCTGAGCATTTTGTTCTTTACTTTTTACTAATTGAAAATGTTATATTGATGCTGGAGGTAATGAATTATCTTTTGTCCCCACAGTAATTGTCACATTGGAGCCATGTGAGGGATCTGAAACATATGTGAACGGAAAACGTGTGAATTCTGCAGTCCAGCTGCGCTCAGGTGAGTCACTGACAGCTGTCTGCACATTTCAGTTGTACAGTTCTTAAAGGGGTGGTTCTGTGTTTTTTTTCTAGGCTTGTTTGTGTTTATGGGGTGCAGTATAACATATCTTAATCCTTCTTTTTTTTTACGCCATAGTTTTTGTATATTTTACCTTTATTCCACACCGCTGTCTCCACTGTCCTTTAAACGGCTCGTTTGCTTCCTGCTCCTATGAAGCCCATCTCTCCGAAAAACGCAATGGTCTTAGATTGGTTAGATGGCCAAATGTAGTTTCATGTATTTTTATTGGCTGAAGTGCCAAGCACAGGTTGTCCGAAAACACCACACCCCTAACCAAAAGTCACATCTGTGGCGACTAGCAAGGGTTTATGATGTCACCAAACCAGGAAGAAGCTTGTTGTAGTCCAAACCGGCCGTTTTTGTAGGCAATAAACTGCCATGACTGCCATAAGACACTATCTCCGTTTGCATTTAACTTTCAGCGCTGTAACTTTGCAGATACTGTTTATGATCAAGCAGCAACATTACACACTAACTAAAGTTTAAAAAGTGAAATCGCATGCAACCACCCCTTTAAGCTCTTGTATAATTTAATTGATTGTAGACATATAAAATGTCTTCTCTTTTTTGTGAATGTACGAGTTAGTTTGCCACTGTAAGTAAATAACTAGAATAATAACAATGCAGTGAATGTTGAAAATAGTGTTTATAATTATGATTATACATTTACAATACACATATAATAGCAAATACCAGTTTGCAACATCAGCTAAACAACATTACAACTAAAATAATTAGGAGTGGATAACACCAAAAGCCTTGCAGATTGAAGTTAAAAATAACGTGGATAACACATTATATTGTTTTAATTTGTACATACTTGCCCATTCCTCAGGTAACCGCATTATCATGGGAAAGAACCACGTTTTCCGGTTTAACCACCCTGAGCAGGCTCGCGCAGAGCGTGAGAAGACCCCGACAGCGGAGACCCCCGTAGAGCCAGTGGACTGGACCTTTGCCCAAAGAGAACTGCTGGAGAAACAGGGTATTGACATGAAGCAAGAGATGGAGAAGAGGTACGAAAGCTCTAATAATCATGGGATTTATTAAAGACAACTCCAAGTTCAATACATAAATTATATTGGTTATATAAAATAATTTTGACTCAACCCTCCAGGCACTTACAATAAAAAATACATAGACAAAGCTAGTAAGTAAAAGCAAATAGTAAACATTTACGCTAGTTTCTTGTTAACACGTGTATGGAAGCTGTGCATTTGAATGTTTATTGCCTTGCTGTTGTACTTCCATTGTAAGTGCCTTACTGTAAAATGTATATTATATTTTTTAATTAAGGATGTGGTAATCGACATAATACCTTTTTATATATTGTTGATAGAACTTGTATTTAAAATGGCAAAATTCCTTTGAGGGAAGTGTGGATTCCAGCTTATGCATAGTCTAGGGTTGGATAGCCAACCAAAGCCAGGGCCACCCAGCAGCTACAGAAGACAAAATCTACATTTTGTGAAGTTTAAGCTCTTGGCATGGAATGTGAGCACATATGAATTGGATTATTGTTAGAAGGATTTTTAGGATTATGTGCGGAAAGGAAATGCACTGAGCGTAAGAGAGAGCAGCTTTTTGATGCAGTGGTCTTGCGCTGTATTATATTAGGCTTACAGAAATGGAGATCCTGTACAAAAAAGAGAAGGAGGAAGCGGACCAGCTACTCGAGCAACAGAGACTGGTAAGGCTGAATCTCTTGATAAATCTTGTTTCTTCTGTTGTTTATCTCAGAGGACCTGTACTTTTATATCAATTAGACCTCTATTGTCTTTCCAAATGTTGCCATCAACTTTCTTTAGACTGGGGGGAGAGATGTGCTGTTTGATGAACCGAGTAAAAAGGGCTCCTAGTTTTCTACTTGCACTGCTGAAGTCCAAACAGCACTAATTCTGCACTCTTAGCTCTGATAACTTGAGACTTTTGTGTGTCTGTATGTGTGTGAGAGAGAAACACTTTTCCCAGTGCATGGCTGAACCTCTTTGCATGGTAACTGAATCCACTCTGTCTGGATTGAGATAGCAGATGGCCAATTGCTGCTATGGACTGATTTACATATTCAGTTTGATACAGCAAGAATTTCTTATTCAAAATTTAAATTCTCTCTCATAGATTTGATTTTGCAAAACGACATCAGCAGAAAAATACCAATTTGGCTTTTAATTCGTAATTTGTGTTTTTATGAATTCTATTGTTATGTAAGGCATTGGTTTGCCATGTACCAGTTTAAGACCCCATGAAATCAAAATAAGAGTTTTATGGTTTTAAAAAAATACTAATTAAATGATTTGACAAAAGTATGTTTTAGAGCTATAATTTAAAAGTAGCGTTAACTTAAAAGTAGTGCTGTCAATCAATAGTAATAAAAAACTAATCACACATATTTTATCTGTTAATGGTGATTTAAAACATCAGTTTTTGATGTTTTTGTTCAAACAGATGGGACAATTACAGACAGCACGTTATCTTTTGTCATGTCACACTTAAATTGTTTAAAAGCATTTCATGATTATATAATGTAATGCTTGCCAAAGGATAATGGAAAAACGGATGCTGCGTTAATTGTGTTAATATTTTTAACATGCTAAACTGAAAAATGAAAAGCATACATTAACACGCAAATTTTGACAGCACTACTTAAAATATTTATATCATCTAAAATATATTGTCTGGTCATGGATATAACCATGGTTGGTGACAATGCTAAACTATAAACAAAATGTTTTTATGTAATAATAATTTATGAGTAGAAAAAAAATACTGTCAATTTAATAGGTAATAAATTATATAATATTTTATTTATATTTATACATTCCATACATACATTTTTTTGTAGTGTATAAAAGCTAATTGTTTTATTAACTTCTTCATAAAATCTTCATAATATCGCACATAATTTTAATATATTTCTTACACAATATAAACAGCTCTGTGTCAATTATTATGTAAATGTACTCACACAGAAAGTATAATTTTTAGGGGTTCTTGCCATCAAATTATGCTTGTCAAGCCTTTTCATTGGGGTCTTTAAGTTAAATTGGTGTACAACAATTCCCTTTCCTTGGTTTATTCTATATGCTGCTTTTGCATGGTTTGTTTTTTCTAGCATGTTTAACAGATTAATTTACACAGTACTTAGTACCTCATTTAGTATTTGTTGCTGGGCAGTGTTTTTAAGCTAGACAAGCTTGAGTCAGCATTTGATTTACCAAAATAGATTTAGTTTTGTCTGAGTTTGTTGGTTTTCTCAATGCAATTGCTGATGTTTCCAATGCATTGTTGCCATAACCCAAGATTTCTGCTGTAGTTGATGAAGGCTAGTGACAATGTGGTTTCTCATTACATCTGTAGCCTTGAGTTCTACATACCTGTGTCTGGCCTGACACAGAGGGCATGCTATAACACAGCTATCTATGTTGGGGGTCTTAATCAATGATGACAAGCTCTCCAATGCTCCGATGGTCTCATCCATATAATCTCATATACAGAATGACACAGATGCCACACACTGCACTGATTACACAATCACGATTATATGGTCGCCAGCTGCCTCCTCTGTTATTTGACTGTGATTTTTGTATTGTTTCTGTTTTACTTGACCTGGAAAATGAGAAACTGCATTTTCTCTCAACTAACCTCTTAACTGTAGCGGATGAAATCTATGCTTTTAACCTCCTCCGAGCCTGTCCTTTCTCTTTTTTCTTCTCTGTACTGACCTGTAATCAACACGCAAGAGTCTAACCCACCGCTAGAGCTAGAAAAACTCTAAAACCAAATCTTCTCTATTAAGGACTTCATATGAGGGATTGAAACAAAACTCATCTGACTTTGCTGCATGCCACTTGAAGCATGTTTGGGGTGCAACTATCAAGAGCTCTAATTGAAGAGGATGTCATAAATTTAAACTTGACAAAAAGAAAGAAACCAGCGCAACAACAGCAGATCACGCAACATCTATACCTTTTTGTTGACATTTTTCTCATAATCATGACAGTCATGCCTTGCATTTACTTTTTATATATTGATATGCAACTTGGGAATAACATTGACTTGGATTTGTATCTACACACTGTACATCTAAAAAAAAACAAAAAAAAAAACAGTGGGACACCATGCTTAGAAAGCTTGAATATTGTCAAATTGATCTGCAAGTATAATGCTCTCTAAAATATTCATATCTACAGTCAACTTGCAGACTACGAAAAGGCGCTATGACTTGCAGTTTAATAATTGTGTTAGAAATCGTTAAGTAGGTTGACAATTTTTCTCAGCTTAATGAATAAAGTTGTGCATTTCTCATCGCACTCATTTAGCTGTTCCCATTTTGCATATCACAACACTGTCCATTCTTTACAGAAAACATTCCTTTTGATTTCGATACCCCATTTTAATTTTCCCATTTTGTTTTTCGCACTCTTTGGTTTGTTTCTTGTTTTGTTCTCTTAAGGATGGAGACTCTGATAGTGGTGATGACTCTGATAAGAGGTCATGCGAGGAGAGCTGGAGACTCATCACTTCTCTACGTGAGAAACTTCCTCCCAGCAAGCTCCAAACCATAGTCAAAAAGTGTGGCTTACCCAGCAGCGGTAAAAGACGAGAGCCTATCAAAATGTACCAGATCCCTCAGCATCGTCGTCTTACAAAAGACTCCAAATGGGTGACCATCTCTGATCTGAAGATCCAGGCAGTCAAAGAAATTTGCTACGAGGTGGCACTGAATGATTTCCGTCACACCCGTCAAGAGATTGAGGCTCTGGCCATAGTAAAATTAAAGGAGCTTTGTGCCACCTACAACAAGAAAGACCCGAACGAGCGAGATTCGTGGAGAGCAGTGGCTCGAGATGTTTGGGACACTGTAGGGGTTGGGGATGAACGAATTGAAGATGTCATAACCAATGGACGAGGCGTGACTGACATGGATGACCTAAAGGTGCATATAGACAAACTCGAAGACATCCTGCAAGAGGTAAAAAAGCAGAACAACATGAAGGATGAAGAGATTCGAGCTCTCCGGAATAAGATGTTTAAGATGGAGCAAGTGATCCCGCTGATTTCCAATGAGTCGCAGGAGAAAATCACGCGCGGTGGACCCATGAGGGCTCGCAGTTCCAGTGAGGGTAAAGCTCCTGAGGAGAAGCCCAACTGTGAGCAATTAGACGATCAGATCAAGGATGATGATTGTTCATTCCGACGTGGACGTATGAGGTGGATGCGACAAGAGCAGGTACGCCTCAAGAACCTCCAGCAACAGGAGATTTCCAAGCAGCTCCGACGGCAAAATGGACCCCACCGCTTCATTCCACCTGAAGACCGCAAGCTGCGCTTCCCTTTCAAGAGTAACCCTAAGCATCGCAACTCCTGGACCCCTGGCACTCATATCATAATAACAGATGAACAGGTGATTGAGTTGAAAGTACCCAAAGAAGCGGTCCAGGAAGAGGACTACTCCGGGGAGGTCGCAGAGCCCAGAGAACAAGTGGTACCAACCATCCAGACGTATCCTCCTCTTCCTAGTCCCATGGGTCAATGTAGAAGCAAAGATCTAGAGCAGGGCCTGAGTCATAGACATAATCAAAGCCACAAACTCCATGAACGAGCCCGTAGTAACTCCTTCAACAGCAGCCAGCGAGCCTCGGATTCTACGGAGTCCCTCAGTTCTGGTAACAGGAAGCCACCTTATCCCCAACAGGCCTTCTACCAGCCACGCTACAACCAAAACCAGCATCATTATCCACAGCAACAGCATCCACAGTTCTGTCATTACAATACTGATGCCAGCAACAACTACAAGCATTACCCACCAAATCAGCAGCAGAGCCACCACAACAATTTTTGCACACCACCCCGTATGCGTAGGCAAATGTCTGCCCCCAATTTGAAGGGCAGTCGAGAAACCGCAGTGTGACATTGGAAGCAGGGCATAGGTTCATGTACAGAACTAGTTGACACTACAATTCACACATCACAGACTCATCAAAGCATTGGACAGCTTGTCCCCATCAAGTCAAACAGTTTTATGGCACTTGTTTGAAAGAATTGAATATTGTTGTTATTTGTTGATCCAAATTGCAATGATCTCCCTGGTAAATACCACATGAAAAAAATTGCATCAATAATATGATCTCCCATCCATGTTAGCTATGAATATGGGTTAAAAGTCAAGTAATTAGAGTGCTGGTTAAAAGTCACAAAAAGATCTCAGAACAATGTTCTTGAGCCTTGATTTAAAAAACAGGAATGTTTTTCAATTAAGTATTAGGAACGATGAGTTTTAATAGAGTCACCCTTTAGTTCCTGGCTGTAGTATTAACTTTTTTTAACATTAGTGTATTTTTGGAGATGCCATCATGTATTTAAAAGTACTTTAACACTGATTTGCCTCAGTTTACCTCTGTTTTGCTGCTGGTGACTGTCTGAATAGATCTTAGCATTGAACACACAACCACTACACGGCAACATTTTATACTGTCCAGTGAAACCCTTGAACCATTACTTGAATTTTAATTTTTTAAATTTACAATTCAGTCATATTTGTGCATTGAAGGGTCATAGGTAACGTGTTCTGTAAATGCTGGAAGGTTAATAGCCAACTTTTTATTCTCTTGAATGTTTATAAACACGTTAGCGAAGATGTTTTTACTGTTGCCTTTTTTATGCAAGTTGTTTTATGTCCTGAAGTTTTGGGTCCCTGGGTTGATATTGTCCATTTAATAGATTGAATATGAAATGTGGCAGCAAAGGCCTTTCTCTAGCTGCCTTATGCATGAGTAATAGATTATGAAGGGTATGAAGTTTATGAAGTTTAAAGTTTTTAAAGTGCCTTATTGACTCACTAATGAGCCATTAACATATTGCATTTATTTCTTTGTACTTGGCACCTAAACGCAAGTACTGCTATAGCAATATATGAAGAAAAGCGAATAATTTTTACTGAATTCTAATCACTCCTATTGTGAAAGATATAGACGCTGCCCCTTATGTTTGGTAAAAAGTTTTTTTTTTTGCATGCCACACTGATTTTATAAAGTTTGGTTCTGCCTCATTTTGAGTACAAACCACTGCATTTAACATCCATATCCACAGAGGTAATGTTTTTGTGAAGAGCATGCTTTGCATCTATTGTTCCTTGAAACTGTCTGCTGCACTCTGATCCTCAATAGGGGGGGCAGTCTTTTCCCACGGGATAGAGTCAGTGTTCTAAAACACTCAGCCGTTCTCCTCAATCTCGACATGATTAGAATCACATTTATTTTCGGGTGTCCACTGTGTGGTAAGCAAGCCCATAGAAAGCACCAGAGACATGCCATGGAAAGGACCTCTAACAGGACTGTTTCCATGGTTTCCGAGGCTCATTTTGAAACTAATAGCATGTTTTTAGAAACATAAGATCATAAAAGCCAAATAAAATTTGCCGGACAGGTATGTAATGCACTGCTTTTTCTTGCATTTTCTCATTTAGTCTCACAGCTTATATAATGCCACTGAACACTTCTCACTTTTATTAAATTTACCACTGATATTTTTTTTTACCTTTCTAACTAAATAGTAATTACATTCACATAGGGTTAATGTAGTTTTACATCCTTGCACTTAAGCCACTGTGATTTCCCTGCTTAAGCCTTGATATAATTATGCACTGGTGTGCATCAGCGCCCAAGTGTGTCCCATTACCAGCTGTGCATTACCAAAGCACATGTTATGAAATGTTTCTTCTAGCCAGAGAAAAAAGTTAGCCAACTAGGTCTTAAGTCCATGCTTCAGCATTGATTTATAAGAATGAAGAACTTGAATGCCTTTGTCGTCAGAATTACTGCCTTATTTCTTTTCAAACCCCTGGGTTTTGGTATAGTAAGTCATGCGTATTACTGCTTTTTCTTCAAAAGCAATTTTTTTCTTTGGCACATCATGAAACTGGTTAACTAAATAAGCAAGACTCTAGATTAAAGGTTGAATGTGTAATTTTTATTCTGAAAAGTATGATGCTCTGTGTTTTTTGAGCATCCAGATGCCATGACATTGGCTCAACCATTGTCAGTTTGGGGATGGGGATATCTGTTTTGCTGTCCATTGACATTCAGAGGAGTGTTTGAAAACCTGTGTAGTGCAGCAGAAATACACACTTCGCCTTTCAGTGTAGCACAGCAATAATGTATAAGTTACTTCTTGAAAATCCCATATTTGAAAGACTATCAAGACATGCCATTTCTCTGCTTCAATAAAGATTTTTATGCTAATGTTAATGTACGGTGCTGCCAGCTACTCTTAACTACCACAAGAGGAGCTAAGAACAATGATACATTCAAACAGACGATGTATTTTACCATTTTTTTTAAAGGTATGTTACTTGTCTCTTTAGTGTTTATCTATATGCAATGGTGAGTGCCTTTAAATGGCCCTGTATTATAAAGTGTTGTTTTGGGAGGCGTTTTTGTGCAACATATGATCTTCAGTGCTCTAAGATGTGTTGATGGTTTACTAATATTGCTATTACCTTGAACTGTGCTGAATATCAAGATTTCAAACATGACTGAAATAAAGCGAACACGTTTGAAATGCAGCAACTGTTGCTCTGCGTTAAATGTCTTTTATCATTACAAAAATTGTAGCATATGCTTTATAGAGCTCCCATTTAGATGTGTATTTATCATGATATTTTAATGATATTATAGCTCTTTATAGCTCGCTTAGGAGATATGACCACAGTCAGCCATTAGTCCTGTGTCTAAAGTGAAATATAAAGGTTTTACTTGAAGTCCAGAGCAGTTATTTTATCCATCTGGTGTAAGTTAAGTTTCAGCTGTTTGATACTGCCTTTCAGACAGAACATTCTTTGTTAAAAAACTGGGATCATCAGATCCTGCTTAAATGTCAGGAAAATGTTACATATAATCACATTTTTGCAGAACCCCATATAAAATACCTGGTACAGAGTTAGTTCTACCTAAGCATTTTTCGTTACTAATAAAATATATTAAAAAAAATATTTTTTTTTTTTCTTTTTTTTTGCACCATTGATATCTACAGCATTTATATGCGGCAGCAAGAAACAGAATGCTCTTCTGATTTTTAAATGCTCAAAATAGCTGGAGGAGTGCAAAAAGGGCTTGACGTTATCATATTTTTTCCCCCCATGGCAGGACATAAAAATTAAAATAGCTTTCTACGTTTTAACTGTTGCTATCGGATATATTAAGGCCTTTGTGACTTTGGTGACTTTTGCACAGGGAAGCATCACTTACATTTTCAGAACATGCTAAATCTATTTGAAAATAAATGGATGGGTCTTCATTTTTTTATGTGCAAAATTAGTGCTGTTTAGTTTAACGTCAGCTTAAGCCATTAAAAATGAAATGTACAAAGTTTTGTACCTATTCCATTGTCATGAACTTGCCAAATGGCACACAGTTGTAAAAGCAACTGCGTAACCGTGTGACTTTTATCTCTCCAAGGAACAGTAATATCTGTAGTGCTGATAAGATCGTGTCTGCTGTCCTCTCTCTTCATCGCATTTTCTCAAAGGTATATGAGAGTAAACTGCAAGAGCTGCAGAAACAGGTGGAGACCCGCTCATTGGCTGCAGAGACACCTGATGAGGAGGAAGAGGAGGAGGAAGAGGATGAAGGTAGTGTGTTTTGAGTGCAAATCAGCTACATAATGCCATGAAATTCACCCCAAAAGATGTTAATGTGCACTGTACTGGGACACTGAAGGTAGGACATGTTCCTAGGTCAACATCACATTTCTATCAAACTATAACCTAAACCCAACCAAAACTACAACTACAATCGGAGGAAAATAGATAATAGGTTGTTAAGCTTCTACACCCTTCCCTTTCTTTATAGTCTGATGGATTGAATGTTGTTCCAGGAACAATAAGGATGTCCTGCTTGGCAAAATCACAACCACCTACTGTATGCTCTGTCATGTTTGACTATTGTTACTGTATTGCAGTACCCTGGACCCAGCATGAGTATGAGCTGGCCCAGTGGGCTTTCAGGAAGTGGAGATACCACCAGTTCACTTCCCTCAGAGACCAGTTGTGGGGCAATGCTGTATACCTCAAAGAAGCCAATGCCATCAGTGTGGAGCTCAAGAAAAAGGTACAGCGCACAGATGACAGATGTCATGTGAAAACGTGTCAATAATTGAAACACGGAACTATTTTACATCCATTCTGCTGTATTTACATATTCACAGACCAATCTCTGTTGCTTTACTTATTACCCATGTGTCAGCTTTCAACAGTTGGCCCCTTAATCTCAAAAGGAGCACACCCTTACAGTTTCATCCGTTCTTTTCTGTCACTCTGCTCTACTTTTGTTTGTTTATTTTTCTTTTTCTTTTTTTCAATTCCTATGTGTAGAACCTCATAGAGTCCCCTGCTGTGTAGAAACATTTTTCTTCTGGTTTATTATGAGCTCTTACTTTGTATTTAAAGCTTTAGTGGTGGCAGGGATGATACATTTGCTTTCATCAGCGATTGGAAATCTTATGCTACACTTCACTTTCCACTTAGCAGATGCCAAAAATTAGGTCTGAACCTTCAATCTTACAGTCATCAGCTCACATCTTTCATCCTTGTCGATGACCTTATGTCTAATTCTATTTTTAGGTCCAGTTCCAGTTTGTCTTGCTCACAGACACCCTCTACTCTCCGCTGCCCCCTGAGCTGCTGCCTCCAGAACCGGAGAAAGAGCGTGATGCTAGACCTTTCCCCCGAACGGTGGTCGCTGTGGAGGTTCAAGACTTGAAGAATGGAGCCACTCACTACTGGTCCCTGGAGAAGCTCAAGTAAGCTTCAAGCTGCCAACCGCTCAGTGAAATACAAAGTTCTGCTAACAGAAATCCTTTGATTCTTATGCAATCATTTTTTGGAATCAATCCATTTCGAAATCCTACAGCTAAATACATTTTTTGTTTTTAAATTTTAAATTAATTTTTATTTGTGATTTTTAGACTGTAATTGTTTCTCAGGGTGACATAAAATTAAAATTTTCTCTCCTCTCAAAATCCATGTTAAAATGTAATTTAATTCATTTAATTTAAAGAACTCTGTTTGCTTGTCACATGAACATATTGCAACATGACACCTTGTATACATAATGTCCTTAAATAAAAATTTAAATTTTTAACCTGTGTATTTTTATTTATTATGTTATTTATTATACATAATGCTTATGTAGTTAATATTACATTTAGTCTCTATTGTGTCAAATACCCAAATTCTCACTACTGTGCCATGTGTCAAATAAGAGGATCCCCAATTGACTTTTGAGCCAATTCCTCCATCAAGATTAATAGTCTAAATTTTCTCTTGGATAGTCGGACAAAAACACATCTTTGTAGATGACACTAGCACCTCTACATGCTGACATTACCTCATGTTCCCATGTAAACCAACTACCAGTCGAAAAGGCTTTAATGTAGGCATTGACATATAGTTTATTTACATTTTTAAAAGAGAAAAATCCATTCACCAGCATGTGTTGATTTTTCATGCTCTTCCAGGCAGAGGCTGGACCAGATGCGAGAAATGTATGACCGTGCAGGTGAGATGGCCTCGTCCAATCAGGGTGAGGATGGGGAGGGTGCTTTGACCGGCAGTGACCCGTTCTATGATCGCTTCCATTGGTTCAAGCTGGTTGGGAGGTACGCTAATCATTTAACCTTGTTCCTGTGACTTGAGATATGTTTGAACATGTTAACAGAGATCAGTTCTTTGTAGGGGTGTAACGGGTCTTATTTGATCCGCGATCCGTATGGACCAAGCCCTTATGGCTGCAAAGTTCAACCATCATTGAGTGAATGCTTATCATTTGCACATTTCTAAGCAATCAGAATGTAAACATTTAAAGTGATTTTAAACCATTCCAGAGCAAGAACCGGCGAAAGAGAACTCATTTTGGTACTCTCGCGCTGTTTACTCGTGCATAGTCCAGTGCGAGGTAGCAAAAGAGGGGCACTCCCTCGGCCTGTTCGCCGCAGGGCCCGGTGCAGTTGCACTGTTTGCACCGCCCTAAGGATGGCCCTGTGTCAGACAGTGCTCAAAACACATAATTCAGTCTTCTTTCACGCCTCCTTGATCTTAAATGGACACATACAGACAAAATTCTTAAAATACCCATCTCGGCAAGTATTCTCATAAACACAGTCATTTATATTTTAAATGAATGTAAACTGTTCAGAAAGAAATCGGATCTTTATCACTATATTGAATCCCCGCATTAAGTCTTTAAGTGACAGCAGCCTATAAATGCCTGCTTCTGTCTGTGTCACTAATGTTATTCAAACAACAAAACACAGCTTTAACAAAGATTAATCTTAGTCTTAGTTTAATTTATAGCAAGGTTACAATTGCCCCCCAATCCGAAAAAATGATCTGATCTGTGACTCAGAAACTACAATATGATCCAAACCCTGAGTATTTTTTATTCCGTCACACCCCTTTCTCTGAATAATATTTCCTGCAAATGTGCCTAGAGAAGTTTTTTCAAATGCTGTGAAATTCAGTTGATTTCTTCACCAACCTTTTACATTTTTCTCAGTTAAAACTGTGTGTGTGCGCCTGTGTGTGTGTGTGTGTTTGTCTGTGTCTGGAAGATAACTTATGTTTGCCCTCTTAGTGATGAGGGAGCCCATAAATAATTTATGACATCTTTGTTTAGTCATTTGCACTGTTCATTTTCCTCTTCATCCTTTTTATTCATATTATTTTTAGTGTTTGATTTGCATTATTTTGCTAATCATTATGTGCTTGTTTTGCTATGTGCTGGTGTGGTGTTTTTTTTTTATTGTTTTTTTTTTAATGCACTGTATTTTTTTATCCATTCATTACTATTAAATATTAACATCAGCTTCATTTCATATGTAGATTTGTTTTTTAATTCTGTGTGCACATTAGATACACTGTCGAATTGGTTTCAAATTCATTTTGTGTTTTTTGTTATTCATTTTTTTCATATTTTATTTCCATAATCAAGATTAGAAAATGTTCTGTGATCCCTTTTTAAGATTTCAATGCTTATTGCATTAACATAAAGTAAAACAACGAGCAATTAATTATTCATACACCTGCAATGTCTATTATTTTCTATTTCATGTCTCAAGTCATGGCCCTTAAATGTAGGTCATTTAAGTAATCCTGTAAACTGTTGTGCCTGCATCCTACCCACGCATCTTTTTTTAGCTCACCTATTTTTCACGGCTGTGTGAACGAGCATCTGGCCGACCGCACGCCCTCGCCCACCTTCTCCACCAGTGATTCTGAGATTACCGAGCTGGCTGACGAAAGGCAGAGCGAGATGGAGGACTTCATGGATGATGAGGCTTTCGTGGATGACACCAGCTCAGATGCTGGGACTGAGGAGGGCTCTGACATCTTCAGTGATGGGCAGGACCCCTTCTATGACCGTTCCCCATGGTTCATCCTGGTGGGCAGGTTGGTGGTGACCACTGCTCGGGGGAAACCTGACAAATGAGGGCTGGAGAGAGAGAATGAGTGACAGAAAAAGACGGAGAGAGTTGTGTGGCTCAGTGTGCAGCTGTTAATTGTGCTCCATGATCTAAAGATAATTGATATACATTGAAAATAAAATAAACTGAATGATCTAGTCATGAGAGAGCAGATCTGATCTGAGAAACAGCTCACACGGCGATACCAGATACCTCCTCCAGTTCTCCGCAGCTTTCATTTAAACTCCATCTGTCTGGTTTAACATTAGTGCTCTAAACATTAGCACGCATTTGTTTGTTTTCATCCATTGTATTTGTTTTAAATGGGCTGTCAATCAATTTAAATCTGTTAAAGCATTCTTTTCTTTTTTTTAAGACAAGAAAACTGCTCAAACTGTTCTTCCACTAGGCTGCTACATTTGTTTGCTGGGGTTCACATTAACAATTTTATGAATGATGTGTTTTACTTGTGGGTACTATTACACTTAGCCTCGATGGTAATTACATTTCACCCTACAAGAATGCAAATTAACTTTCTTAAACATCCCGTCTGGGTTTATAAATAAATTATCTGGAGAGAATGTCTTTCTCCATTGACTGTGAAACACATGCTCACAATAGTCTAAAATTTAAAATTGAATCATCTCAAATGAAATAAATGTGCTCTAAAAAATAACTATATAAAATTTTTTTTTTATTAATCATATCCTTTAACATATTAACCTTTTGATTTACAGCCCTAATTTCTGTCCTATTTTATTTTTTGTAACTTGTTTTAATAATTGTTTTTATTATTAATTGTTTACATTTTCTTTTTATGTCATTTTTATCTGTATTCTTTTTGTTCTTTAATTTTGATATTCATTCAGTGTACTAAAGTAAGAGCTGTTATTTATCAGGCAGTTGTACAAGAGAGAAGGATAGAGAGGATGGCGACATAGTCTGGATGGATGCAGAGGCGCAAATGGACCTGCGTCATCGTTGCGTCACTGATGCGCTACACTGATAGCTCTCCTCCATCTTGGCCTTGAGGCTGCCCACGGGGGGAGGAGGAGGAGCTCTGACTGCAAACAGCTCCTGAAATTCAGACTATGTGTGCCCCCTAGCCTCTGAAAATATAAAATATTCTCTATTTTTTCTTTTATTGGTCCGTACAACATAATGTATGAATTATTTATTTGTCCTCCTTTTACTTTGGCATTTCATTTCAAGGTTGGAGGATATGTTTTCGGTCTTTTGTTATTTAGTGCTGTGTTTTGTTCGTGTCAGCTCTTAGTAAAAGTGTCTGACACATCATATCCATTATTATCCAGTGGTGTTAATCAGGGTAATGGAGATGAACCTGTGGCCCTGCAGTGAAAGGAAAGTCACTGTGCATAACACTGCTCAGCTGTACCCTCCATACTAATACATTTTGGTTCTTTAACATGCTCTGAACGTGTGCGTGTATAATACATCCAGGCGACGACTGCTCACAGGGTTGTACTATAATTGCTGTTCTTTTTCCCTCCAGAGCCTTCGTGTACCTGAGTAACCTGCTGTACCCTGTTCCTCTGGTGCATCGTGTTGCTATAGTAACAGAGAAGGGAGATGTGCGAGGATTTCTGCGAGTGGGGGTCCAAGCCATCGCTGGTGAGCGCTGATCTCTATTAATGAATTAAGATTCTGCTCAGATTTAATTAAGCATAGTTAATTATAAATCTGATGTGCTTTATAAACGTTAATTCGCTTAAGTTGTTTTTCATCTGATCTGTGACGCATATGTGCTTATTCCTTGGTATTTGTGTTTTTGTAGCAGACGAAGAGGCTCCTGATTATGGATCTGGTGTTCGTCAGTCGGGCACTGCAAAGATTTCCTTTGACAATGAGTATTTTAAAAAGGTACATTCCAGTCCAGATTTTGGGAAAATATTTGTCTAAATATCTCCCCACAAATGATAAATACCCATACATAGGAGGATATAGGCTACTTCTGGATATAGGCTACTATTGGAAATCACAATACCCAATATGGTGGATGTAGGAAAGGAAGTCAGGCCTTCGTAAAAGTGTCAGTCACTATATTGACAAATCAATCGCCTGGTCTGTTACTTCTAGAATGTAACGCCAACCCTAACCCAAGATGCTTATATGGTGTATGTTTTTGCAAAGAAAGCAGCACAAACTGTTTTAAAAATTACAGGCTTTGTCTATTTAAGTAGATATTCATGCTTGAACTTGCATGGCTAGAAGATTTCCAGTTTACCAAGATGGCAACTGTGATCCTAAGTTTTTTTCATGCGAGATATAGCCTACTGTCTAATATTCACAATTCATGTGTATACACCCGAGGTGGTAATACGACCATGACGTGAAGTAGTTACACCTTGGGTGTGCATTATTTTCTAATAATTGAATGGACCAGAGTCATTGAGACCAGAGTTATTCTACTTATACTACAGTTACCTCACCTGAAGGACTAATTTCTTACATTGCTTATTTCAAAACAACATTTTTAGAACTAGTAATGGAGGCTTGAGTTATTGAGAGCAGATTTTATTAATGCAGTTTTAGAGAGATTAATCGCACGTGAATTACCTGATTCAGTGTGTCTCAACAGTGTTCGGCAGCAGCTTTCTTACTAATAGCGAAACTGTAAGTTTATCTGCTTCAAGAACAGTGTCGTTATTACATTGTTTGTGAGAAATGTCATGTAGCTTTTGAGTTGCTAATCTATTGTACTGATAAAATTTTCAAAGCTTTCCATGCATGATAATAAAACATAAATTTTGTGGCAAAAAAAAAGTATCATATTTTTCCTTTTGTTTACTAGATGTATTTGGTTGGTCGGTGTAGTTTTGGTTTTGTTTCTTTTGGTGTTGTCATCACTAAGGACCATTGAAATAACTTAAATAATTTGGCAAAGTTGGACATACAATGCGGTCAAGACCTGCCCGGAACTACTTCCTGAAAACAATTGCATACCTTTAGAAAGATTATATTATATTATATTATATTATATTATATTATATTATATTATATTATATTATATTATATTATATTATATTATATTAATTATTCAGAAAATTTAACTAGGTGCATTTTATTTATTTATTTATTTTATTTTTTTACAAAAGGCTATTCATAGATTGATACTAAGAGATTGAATTTTAAACAGATAGCCAGTTGATTTTTTTTCTTTCTTCTAAGTTTAAAATTGCATCTTGTCTCTTTATATTAGTAGGCTACTAGTTTGTGCAAGGTTTGAGTCGTATATTCTTATACTGAGAGACATTTTGATGATCGCTGCCTTTGTCTTTTTATTTCCTCTTTTTTCCCCCTCTCTCTTTTATTCTAACACCATCCAGAGTGATTTCTCCTCCGTGGTCATGACCCGCTCTGGCCTTTCTTTGGAAGAGCTGCGTATTGTGGAAGGCCAGGGTCAAAGTTCAGAGCTCATCACCCCTTCGGAGGAGATGAACAGAATAAATGACATGGGTGAGTGTGGATACACAGGACAGCTGGCAACTCCTGTGCTCCGAACAAAACCGTTCAGTCTGAGTGAAAAGAAATGCTTACACATCCAGACGAGGCTGTTGTGTTCTGGTGTGTCACATTTGATGTGCACTGCCTCAGTGTTCTGAAAGCTTTAGGACCAAATAGATTCTTCTAGCAGGTTTTAACAAGTCAATATAAGTGATACGTAGGCCATGAAAATAGATTTACAGATGTTGTTTATTCATTCTTTTATTTATTTATTTATTTATTATTTAACAATTATTATTAATAATCATACATTTTATATTAACTGTGTAGAAATCCATTAACATAAATCTAATATTATGCATATTATTTACAAATGTGTTTTGTGTCTAAAAGATCTAAAGCTTGGGAACATGGACACAAAACTGAGTGATGGTTTGGCAGAGCATCTGGAGGTGGGCAGTATTTTCACTTTCCGCGTCACCGTTCTGCAGGCGAGCAGCATCCCGCCTGAGTACGCAGACATCTTCTGCCAATTCAAGTGAGTCAGCCTGTCTCCATAGCAACCCTCCTTTCCTGTCTCATTGGTATTTATTCAGACAGAGCACACACACACACCTTCACATAAGCCACGCAAACGCACTCTCACGCTTCTCTCAGTAATCCTGTCTCATGCTGCCAACAGTTTTCTTCATCGTCACGATGAGGCTTTCAGCACAGAGCCGCTGAAGAATGCAGGCAAAGGTGCCCCGCTGGGCTTTTACCACGTACAGAATGTAAGTGTTGAATGTAGCCAAACAGATGAGGTTTTAAAGGGATAGTTCACCCAAAAAATTCAATTTGAGGTTTATCTGCTTACCCCCTGGTCATCCAAGATATAGGTGACTTTATTCCTTCAGTAGAACAGAAATAAATATTAACTCCAACTGTTGCAGTCTGTCCGTTGTATAATGCATGTAAATGGTAACAAAATCTATGAGAGTAAAAACAAAACATGCACAGACAAATCCATATTAAACCCTGCGGCTCGTGACAACACATTAATGTATTAAGACACAAACCAATTGGTTTGAGTGAGAAACCGAACAGTATTTCTATAATTTTTTTTACCTCTAATACACACCACTATTTTCAACAACCTGGAGCGTGCGAACACTTCTGGTGTGTGAGATCGTGTACAGACCTCACGCATTGGAAGTGATCGCGCGCTCAAGGCTTTACTTTCATAAATTTTGTTACCATTCAAATGCATTATACGACTGACAGACAGAGTTAAAAATCTTCATTTGTGTTCTACTCAAGAAACTAAATCATCTTGGATGCCCTTGGGGGTAAGCAGATAAACATCAGATTTTCATTTTTGGGTGAACTATCCCTTTAAGGAGGAAAATGTACATTATGGTGCCATAACCACCCTAGAGTTGTTAATAGAGTTCTCATTAAATTATTTCATCAGGCTAGAAGCATGTAAAGAATTATGCTTCGTTATTGCAAATCTTTAGACAAACCTGAATGTCGAATGTTGTCAACTTATTTATTTGGTTTTCACATTCAGATCTCAGTGGAGGTGACGGAGTCCTTTATTGAGTACATAAAGACCAAGCCAATTGTGTTTGAAGTGTTTGGCCATTATCAACAGCACCCACTGCACATTCATGGACAGGACATGGTCAGGTAACAGCCTGTTGTCCAGTTTTACATATTCTATAAGCATTATCTTGTGTTTATGATGAAATGCATTCAGGGACGTAACCATATTGATGGTGACATTTTAGAATTGTCAAATATGAAATGAATATTATTATATATTATAAAATTAATCTTTCTATAGTTTTTACAGTACTGGAAGAGTTGATTATTAGTGTTATTGTAACATTATTTATATACTGTAATTGTAGGTATTAGTATTTTGAGCTTGAATTTGTTTCCATTTTAGTAGTTTTGTTTATGTGTTTAAAAAATAAATACTCATAATATTTCTGTATAGCGACATTTATTTTAATTTTAACAAACTGTCCCTCAAGTTGCATTGACAGCATGCCACAAATGCTGTTAATGACGTTTGATTTGTGTTTAACCTGGAATATTCCTTTTAATTATTGCAATGAATGTGTTGGTAAAATAAGTAATTAAAACATGAGTATTGTATAGTTGCTCTACAGCATATAGTAGCAGGGAACAAATGTTACCCACAATCCTAACTCCACGGTTATGCCCTTGGTGCATTGATTCAATCAGCATACAGATATATTATTACATTTAAAAAAACTTGTTTTTTTGATGTCTGATTACATGTTTTGCTTCTCTTGTAGCCCTTCTCAGCCTTCCAGAAAGTACTACCCCCCACCTATGCCTCTGTCTAAACCAGGTATGACAGCAACTGCTATATAACTCAACAATGACATCTTCATTCGTCTTCATAAAGAACATTACATGTTCATTAAGTCAGCTTGAAGGGTCTTAAATTTGCATAAGTAACAAAGCAATTTCTTAAATAATCCTCGCCCAGAGCGTGTATTCTCCTCTATCTTCCCTCTAATTATTAGTGTAATTCATTACAAGATTCATTAAACAAGGAGCTACCTCTGTTCATAATGATGCTGTAATCTCTGGTTCTTTTGTTCGATATGGTTATCTCCTCTCAAAAGGGCTGTGGATCCCATTTATGTGGCAAGTCAGTTTGAAAGGCGAATCTCACAGCCGTTCCTGTCCAGACTGTTGTTTTTTGACAAAGAACATATCGCTTTGCGACAGAGAATAAAACAAAGGCTGTAGCCTTGAAGTGTCATCCATCCTGACGGCGTATTGATCTTCACCCCGAGCTGTCAGTCTTTTATATCGCTATATGAATCTTGAGGTGCTACATCTCAGCTGGAGATAATTGGAAAAGTTGTAGAGCTCTTTGTGATTTATAGATTGTAGATGCAGTGTTTAAAAACATCCAACACCTGTCATACATATACAGTCTTATTCAAAGAACTGGCAAGATGGTTTCTAATCTCCATATCTTGTACGGTTCTTATACAGTTGTAAGGTACATAAACAGATTTGACTAAACAAATTGTTTCATAAGCATCTTCTTTTAATATAGCTTTCAGCCTTCTTTTAATGTAGCTAATATGATAACACAGCCCTACGTTACCCCTGACCGGAAAAAGTGGAAGCGGCCGTAATAAAAGCTCTACGAAATTAAGGCGTCATTAAGCTACCTGTTGTTTTGAATAAGCGACCTCTAAAAAATGACATGTTATGGCTCTAAGATATGCCAAAAAGATATGCAGGCTATATAAATGTATATAAATGTGGCTTAAGTGTCCAAATACTTTTTGGACACTTAAGCGGCCCCCTAGATAAGCGGCCCCCTACATCCTTTATCTTTTCCATTTCTCACATATAACTCCATCTCTCACTTTTCCATTCCAATCCACATCATCCTCACCACTCTCTCCTGGGTTGTCCACCCAGACCACGCACGTAAGATTGAGTTGATCAGGTACCTGATGAGCGGGTACGTGCACGGCCAAGTGTTGGACACAATCTCGGAGCATGCAAACGCACTGGCTTCCACGGCCGTCGCCAGTCTGGAGGAAGGGGTAGATGAGCTGTCCCACTTCCCCTTCCTCCCCATACCCAACAGCCCCGTTCTCAGAGTGCCCAAACACGACGGTTAGTACAGAGCCTCAGAGGCGCAGAGTAGTTTAGATCGATAGTTGGCTCTGTGCTCTGCTTTTAATGTACTGTAGCCCATCATCCCTACCCAATGACAGAATCCCAGTAGATGTTCTTTTAAATGTAGACATTCCTAATGCTGAAGATAAGCTATGAAAGCTATTCCTTGAGCTGCTGTGTTTTTAAGTGTCACTCTCCCTGGTTGATCTAGACTGCAGTGACAGCTGCTTCGTGTTTCCCTTTGAAACTAGTGCTAATTAAATCATGTTAGGTGTTTTCCATATTCTCTTGCTAGCTTCCCTCAAGATTTTTTTTCTTCAGAAATGACGAACAGCTCACGTCAAGTTACACTAGTGTTTTTCTTCTCTCTGTGCATAAGATTTCCTGCTGCTTTTCCCCAGCGCAGTTGTCCCTCACCAAAAACACAGACGGACCACTGCAGTAAATGGAGTTTCACCCCTTAGTTAAAGTTTTTATGAGCAGTATTGCAGCTGTATTGATTTTCCCTATGTAGTATAGAGTTTCTTGTGGCTGATTTTTCCAAAGTCTACATAATGACACTCCTCAAAGCTTTCCTTTGTGTTTTCTCACATTACGTGAGTCATGCTCATATTGTTTATCTGCCATGTTCAGCAATTTTTTATAGAACTTGGCTTTTTTAGTGAACAAAATAATAGGCTAGTTTAAATTCATCAGCCATATGCAGCACCATATTCCCACCCAATTAATATTCCACTTACCTTGCAGTGCCAGCCACCAAACTAAACACCATTACCAAGTCTAACCTGGGTCAGTGTGTGAGCAAGTACGATCTGCTGGCCTGGTTCGAGATCAGTGAACTGGAGCCCACTGGAGAGTAAGTGAACCACATTGACATCTACATACAGGCCTCAAGTTTCTGGTTACAATGATTTTAATCAGTTGTCTCAGTAAGCAGCATTTAAAGAGAATCTGTACATTTAATAAATGTTGCTCTAAAGGCTGTTTGCACACACAAACCAAGTGTTGTTTTATTGTAGGTATATCCCAGCTGTAGTAGATCACACAGGAGGTCTTCCCTGTCATGGCACATACCTTTTGCACCAGGTATTTATTCTGATTTATTTATTTAGTTTATTTATTAAAGCTGCAGTCCGTTACATGTTTTGGTTAAAATGATCCAAAATCAATTTTTGAGCAAATACGTAACCAGCCAGTGTTCTAATCTTTCTCCTTACCTTAGCCCGATTCACAATGGTAAGCTTGTAATAATGTGTTATAATTTAAGTAGTACTGGTGGGTTTCCACAAGAAATTCGAGCATGGCGCTGTTCGTCTTTGCGTCATTACGTCACGCCTGTATTAGGGCTGCACGTTTTCAAGTTTTTCATTAACCGTTAACCGAGGCCCTAAGCGGTTAATACTCGGTTAACCATAGTGTGCGTCAGGGTTATTATTTTAAGTTTATTAATTTGACGACCGCAATCTCCGTAGTGAACGCGCCTATAGAGAGAAATGCACATCATGGTTTACATAATCAGAGAGTAGCCAATTTCTTTTCGTTTTAAATAGTTAAAAGACATTTCAAGCTTTCTTAAGATATATTTAATGTCTGTGAGGGCTACGCTGAGTTTCGTTAAATTAGGATGAGATGCGCACTCCAGCTCACGAGTAATGCAAGTGGCCGCGAGGGTGCCTGCATGATTAGGGCATGTAGTAAAATACGCAGCCGAGAATGATTCACACAGCGTTAGACTCGCGCGGCTAAGCCTCTCCTGGCAGAGAGTTCAAGCATCTGTGGACTGGTTCCTTCAGCTCTGGCCATCTTGCTTTCAGTCCGCGATTAGCTTTTTTTGTTTTCTTCATTACAGTTAAAGTAACCTCTGCTTTTCGCTAGTCCCTCACAAGTTTCTCACTTCAAACTTTCTTTCTTCTGATCCGTTATGCACAGCGCGCGGCTCCCGCTCTGCTTCTGCCCTAATGCGACCTATAGTCCAGTGCGACTTATGTTATTTTCCTCTTCATGACGCATATTTTGACTGATGCGACTTATACTCCGGAGCGACTTATAGCCTGAAAAATGCGGTAAGCACTGCATTGCAATCCTTGCATTTTGCCCCATCACTCTCAATTTTAAAGTGCTCCCACGCTTGTATTTTTCTTTGCCCGCTTCATGATAGAAAGCTGGTCATGACGACTTCTTGTGGATATTACAAATGTCTGGTAGCGCTCTGGCAGTCTCTAGTGGTGCAAAAATATATTACAACTAAATTCAAAGCACGTCATTGACGCCACTTAACCGAGCAAAATGTTTCACTCGGTTACGCAATTCTTAACGGTTAATCGGTTAACCATGGACACCCCTAGCCTGTATACATAAAGGAGGAGTCCGACTAGGAGGCTATTGCATGTGAGGAAATTGAAATCTACAGGTAACGCTAATACACTAAATACACAGTCAAGCGAAACTGATTTTGTTAACATTAACAATTTGAGAACAAAGTATAACAATAAAATATGATATGAGCTAAGCAATCATTAGATTTAATCACCGTTGGTAGCGCAATTTGTTGTAATGCTTTTTTCTTAGATGGTCAGAACAAAAGGGGCAGACAGATGACATTTTCCAGTGAAAATGTTTCTTACTTAGCTCATACTTCCAAGACGTAGAATCTGTGATTCTGAAGTACAGTATTTACACCGGTGTGGTGACTAACAGCCACACAAACTCTTTAAAACATTAGATTCATCCGCGCTGAGGAGCCGTTCCGATGCACAACCTACATAAAGATGATAATTCTGCAAAAAAATGCAATTATTACAGGTTTCAAACCAAGATGGTGACAAAGAGACAACTTACAGGCTGCAGCTTTAACATAAGAATGTTATTGATAATTAAAAAATTGCACTGTACTATAATGACAAAAAAATAGACCAGAAAAACTAAAAGGAAAATTATTTTGAGAAATACATGAATGCATAATCCATTGAATATTATAGCAATTACGATTAAATGTTGAATTCCGGTCTTGTGTTCTAATGTCTCTACGTTCCATTAATATTAATATCTTTCTGCATTTGCAGTCAGGAAATCTGTAGTTTAGCCTAAGGATCATGTTCACTGTCCTTAGCCAAGGACATATAAATGATTCAAATTGAGATTGCTCTTAGTAACCTGTGTGGCTTGTGTTTTCAGGGCATCCAACGTAGAATAACAGTCACTTTGATCCACGAGAAGGGCAGTGAGCTGCATTGGAAGGACGTCAGAGAGCTGGTTGTTGGTCAGTACAAATTGTGTTCTGAAATCTTAAATAGAAGATCTAATTGCTATTAGCACAGCTGGAATGCTGTATTGACCAATCAGCAGCCAAGACAAAGTGTATTATAAAGGTTACAGCCATCTGATATTGATCATTGTGTCTGTTGTAGGTCGAATCAGGAATAAGCCAGAAGTGGATGATTCAGCTGCAGATGCAGTCCTGTCACTCAACATCATCTCTGCTAAAAACTTGAAATCCTCCCACAACTCCAGCAGGTATGTTGTGTCCTCTCTCCACATTTGACAACCTAAGCACCTTTTCCCAGTAAAGGGCCTATTAAATCAAGTATTATTAAGTTCAATTGATCTGTCTGCAGTCAGTGGCAGGTCTGCAAATGCTCTACTCACCTAATGCAAATGCATTTACCTAACTGCTTAGAATTCAGGAGAGCATGTTGACATGAGTCACCGCTGCCGTCAGTGAGAGGGATATATCCTGCAGGAATCAAGAGAGCCATCTAGTGGACCAAAAGAAAAACAGCAATTTAACCAATATGCCCTGAACTGCTCTTATTTTGATGAAATGTGCATGTTTTTTTTAATAATGCCAGTTTGCTTTATTCTCTCGTTTGCTCATTAATTTTTTCTTTGCCTGTTTAATCTGAATGCTACTTTTTGTCTTTTGATTTGTAAATATTTCTGTTGCCTGACTGTTTCTGCTTGTTTTGTCTCTCTTTTTGTTCTCGTCCTTTTCCTGCTGCGGTTGGACTCTTGGTTTTGCTCAGCCTTTGTATTGATAGTGATATTGCTAGGTATCAGAACCACCTGATCATAAAGCATTTTTACCATCAAAGTGCTTTATGAGACGTTTGTGATCTGTAGGCGTAACAGTAGCAGACTTGTGTACTGCATCTGTGTCAGTGTTTTTCTGCTTTTCTCTTAACACATTCTACTTAATAGTATGAATTAAGGTGAAGTATTACTATTTAATATGTGAAAAATTCATCTATTCTAATAATTTGCTATATTTGCAAAAGTTTTATTTTATTGGGCCTCACCTATTTAGACTTTTGAAATTTAGAAATTAGCCATCACACTGTAAAAAAAAAATCAGGTCTCCAATTGAAAATTTTCAAGTGACTGATCACAACTAAATTTTTAAGTTGGCCGAATTTGATTTCCGTGAATTAAATCGCATCAATTCAAAGAATTTCAATTCGCCCAAATGAAAATTGCATCAATTCACAGAATTTCAATTTTGCCAACTGAAAAATTTAGATGTGATCAGTCACTAGAAAATTTTCAATTGGAGACATAATTTTTTTACAGTGCACAATTAAATTTAAACACATTTGAATATTAAGGGATGTAGACCACATTTAATGTAAATGTAATCAACAACAGGCCAAAACTCAGACCCTTTTGTCATATGATTATTTAATGTAATATTTGATTATATGTGCACATACTGTAAATTAACATACATTGTCTGTTTTTTAAGATAAAATGGCCAACATGATATATGTGTGTGGACTGTGTATAATTATTATATATGTATAAATACATATGCATATATATATTTAAGAGAACATTTTTATATTTATGTATATTTAATTATATATATTATATATAATATAAATTAATATAAGTATAGAAACCTTATATACATGCAAATATTTCTTAAATATATACATGCATGTGTTAAAATATACATAATACTTATTCACAGTACACACAGTATGTAAACACAAACTTTTATTTTGGATGCGATTAATTGTTTGACAAGCCCTAATAGGTACAGGTTTTTATTTTATTTTTATTTTTTTACATTTTTAACAATTCATTGCTTTTGCATGTAGTATCTCACCTTAAAACAATTAAGTAGCTGAGCTTTTGCCACCACATAGCTTTAAAAAACATCTAAATGAATGAATGTCGATCTGACATTTCATCTGAGTATACTCTACATTCACTGTATTATTACATTTGGCTTGTTAGCTGCTGAAATCGGAAATGATGAGTCTAGAATCTAGATACAGATGCAGACAAGTCTTTGTGCCTCTGTGCCATTTAAGCAGTGAAAGATCAGGAAAGGGAGGGGAGGAAGTGGAGAAAGATATTTGAGGATGAGTCGCCTGTACGAATCTCTTTCTCTGTCTCCATGTGTCTGTTCATATAAATCGTGTGTCTTTGCTTATAGTCTTCACAGCGCTGTAGCTCTGAATCAAACACACGCACACCGCTTCCTCACAGTCTGCTTTAAGCTCAGACTAGATCACTAATAATGTAGCACCTGTCAACACTTTTGTGTGTTGTTGATCAATGTGTGTCTCAAACGCAACAACATACTATTTAGACACAGAGATCTCCCAATAGCGCGTGATACAGCTGCTATTACACCTCATGTTTTTCACAGTGAGATTGTGTCTATTAGCACCATCTGTTAGCTGAAAGTTTGTAGGCAGCATAACTAATGTGTTCATTGTAGAAGCTGGATGCTTCACTGTCATATGTGCAGTTAAAAGTCAACATGAAATCAATTTAACCTTCCCTTAATTTGTACTTATACTTATTTTTTGGGCCTTATTGGGAGTTATTAATTTGTGCACGTTAAATAAAAAGAAAACTTTTGATACTTGTTCAGGTTCGATAATGTTCAAAAGTTTAGGGTCAGTATGATGTTTTGATGTTTTAAGAAGTCTCTTATGTTCTCCAAGGCTGCATTTATTTGATCAAAAATACAGTAAAAACAATAATATTGTGCAATATTACAATGTAATATATATATATTTTTTAAATTATTACTGTGATGCAAAGCTGTTCTTATTAGCATCATTGCTCTAGTCTTCAGTGTCACGATCCTTCAGAAATCATTCTAATATGCAGCTTTAGTGCTCAAGTAATATTTCTTAATTTTATTAATGTATCATTTATCAAATGGCTGATTAATATTTTTGTGGAAACCGTGATGCCATGTTTTTTCCACATGAATAGACAGATTAAAAGAACAGACAACATTTATTTAAAATAGATAATTTGTACCAAAGTCCTAACTGTCACTTTTGATTTTTTTTAATGCATCCTTGCTGATCAAAAGTATTTGATTCTTAAATAATAATAAAAAAACAATACTGGCCTCAAACTTTTTGTATTGTTGTAATACTTGTAAAGTATTGTTTGAGTAAAAAATATAGATCAGGATGTATCAATTAGGAATTGACTCTATCATGAAAAGTTATTCATGTTATTGTTTCACTCAGAAATGTCTTAGTGCAGAAGTAAAATGGGTTGTGAATGTCATTTCATGTTGTCTTTAAGCACATCCACACTCAAACACATGCTCAAAAAAATAGTGTATCGCATAATTAATCACTTAAGCACCAGTAAATATCCTTCTATGGATTTATATTTTTTCTATATCCCATAATCGAATGTATTTCTCCTTTCTCAGGACATTCTACCGGTTCGAGGCTGTCTGGGACAGCTCCCTGCACAACTCTCTCTTGCTCAACCGTGTCACTCCCTACGGAGAGAAAATTTACATGACCCTTTCAGCCTATCTGGAGGTCAGCACTGACTCTTTTCAAATGACTAGTTCTTTAGAAGCAGGTTTTACAGCATTGACATGTGCTTAACACTCCCCTGCAGCTTGATCACTGCATCCAGCCTGCCATCATTACCAAGGACATCTGCATGGTCTTCTACTCCAGAGATGCCAAGATCTCTCCTCCACGCTCCCTGAGGAACCTGTTCGGCAGTGGTTACTCCAAAACCCCTGACTGGTAAAAAAGGAAAAAAGCATTTATTTTATTTCTGTAATAACAAATATGCTGAAATGTTTCTGATGTTTAGTTGACATATCCTGAATTGTGAAATGCTGTACTCCATCTAAAACGGCATTTTGGCAGATCATGTCAAACATGCATTCATATAAATGTTAAGCAGAAATCATATTGATCAAAGAAAATGTTGATAAACGTAAGCATTAACTATTATTAAAGTATTGTGTCTTCTCCACATGCACTTAAATGCTTTTAGAAACTTTGCTAACACTGTTTTCTGATGTGTTTCCTTTGCAGTAATAAAGTGACAGGAATCTATGAGCTTAGCTTGTGTAAAATAGCTGACACAGGAAGCCCAGGTAAGATATTTTCCTAAAAATATTTTTTTTAAGGATGCTTTAAATTGATCAAAAGTGACAAGACATTTATAAAGTTTTATTTATATGTAAATATCATATCTCATATATATAGCTTCATTGTTGATTTTCAGGTATGCAGCGGCGGAGGCGGAAGGTTCTGGATACATCTGTGGCGTATGTGCGTGGAGAGGAAAACCTGGCAGGCTGGAGACCCAGAGGAGACAGTCTGATCCTGGAGCACCAGTGGGAACTGGAGAAAATCGAGCAGCTGCACGAGGTCAGGATAGAAGACGAAAGATCACGATTGAGCACTGCCACACTCTTTGAGGCTTGCGTCTATCTGTCAAAGAATATCCCACAGGCAGTTGTGATCTCCAGACCCTGATGTCCATTTCTGTCTTTGTCAGGTGGAAAAGACGCGTCACCTATTGCTGCTCCGTGAGAAACTGGGTGAGACGGCTCCTCCTAAATCCCTGAGCGAGTCTCTGTCTCCCAGTCTGAGCAGTGGCACCCTCAGCACCTCCACCAGCATCTCCTCCCAGATCTCCTCCACCACCTATGAGAGCGCCATCACGCCCAGCGAGAGCAGCGGATACGACTCTACAGACATCGAGAGCTTGGTAGACCGCGAGAAGGAGCTGGCCACTAAGGTAAAAGATCCTACAAGTATTACTTTAATATCTGTAATTATATTTATTTAGCCTGGATGCCAGCCAAACTTACCACCGCCTACAACATTTGAGCTCGGGGAGTTCGGTCTGGACTTGATCCAAAGAGGAATAATTATCCCCGAACAGAAACTGTTCAGACCAATGAAATGATCAGGGTGGGCTTTAGACGATGATAGACAGATGATAAACAATAACGTACTCATCCACACCATCATAGGCCCTTGGATTGAATTTGTTCAAATCCTAAACGGAGAGCTATAATCGTATATGCATTCACCTTCACTATATCTGTCTGAAATGATGATCATGTTGGGTAAGTACTCTGTGTATCATTAAATTATTTTTTTTACAACAACGGCAAAGAGCGTTTATTCCAGCGCGCGTGCAGACAGGGTTGCCAAGTTTTTACAACAAAACCCGCCAACTACTAGCCAAAAATAATAGCTTCTCAGGGGGGTTCTCCGTAAAAAAGAAAAAGGTAAAATAAATGGCCTCCTTATCATTTCTGACTTATTACAAAAAAACTAACAATGTCTAAAAGCTGATATGTGACAAGGTATACAGAAAACAAGCTAAAAAACCCAGACCCAAAAACCCAGAAGTGTTGATAAGCTGCTGACCCAAAAAACGAACGTTTAAGGACATAAAAGTGAATGAGACAGATTGCGACATGTGAGATTACACTGAGGACTACGCCCACTGGAGGGGAAAGTAATCAGCGACAGGAAATATATAAAACTAACATTTGGATATTTGACCAAATGTTTACTGCACACGTAGACCTATTGAGACATATTGAGTGTCAGGATCCCAAAATTTATCCATTCTTCCTGCTGAAGCTTCACGTCTTATTGCCTGTATCCAATTTTGTCTCCTCAGACGCTTGTTTTTTTGAGTCGAGAGCTTATGAAAACTTAGTTATGTGTTTTTAAGCTTGTGTGCTGCACACCTTGTCACATATCAGCTTTTAGACATTGTTCTGTTGTTTGTAATAACTCCGAAATGACAAGGAGGCAGCCTCACGCAATACAAAGTCAATGGAGAGCGTAAATATGCCCTGTCTCTATGCATAATAATCATTCTAATATGCTGATTTGATGCTCCAGAAAGATTTCTTATCAACTTTTGGAACTTTTAGGGCTTTCCTGTAGCTCAAACAGTAGAGCGTGGCGCTAGCAATGCCAAGGTTATGGGTTCGATTCGCAAGGAAAGCAAGAACTGACAAAAATGTAAAATGTGTTCCTTAAAATGCAATGTAAGTCGCTTTGGATAAAAGCGTCTGCCAAATGCATAAATGTAAAACTTTTGTAACATAATTAAGGCATCCTTACTAAATAAAAGTATACATTTTTTTCAAAACACATCCTGCCTGACCCCAAACATTTGAATGAAATGGAATACTGGATGTCTATTCAAAGGAATGTGTGTTTATGTCTTTCGATTCATTTGCAGTGCCTCCGTCTCCTGACGCACACTTTCAACAGTGAATACAACCAGATGTGCAACAGCATCAGTGACTGCAAGGTAACACGAACACTTAAACAGTGAAAAACAACCAGTTTTGTTTGAACTGGAACATATGAGATTGAAACTTTTAACAAAAAACATTTTTGATCTCTTTCAGTTGTCAGATATCTCTCCTATGGGCCGTGATCCATCCGTCACTAGTTTCAGCAGTGCTACTCTCACACCCTCCTCCACCTGCCCCTCTCTGTCAGACTCTCGGTACAGTTCAGATGTTAAAGCACAAACGATAAATTCCAAATACACTCTTCTAAAAGTAAAGTATCCTAAAACCATCTGTCTTGTCCAGGACCCCTGAAGCTAATTCTCGTGCCACCAGCCCCTCATGCTCAGACTATGAGAACTTCCCCATGGTGCCCATTCTGGAAATGTCCTACCTAGCCCGCGCCGGCAAACACGAATTCCTCAACCTTGTGCCTGATATTGAGGAAATGAGACCCGGGTAAGAGTTTATTTACTTTTGTGTTTAGTCCATTCTCGCAAGGATCAAGATGAATTTGTGCACTTAAATCATTTAGGCTGTGTTCTGTGACCTCTAATGAGGCAGCAGAGACATTGTTGTAAAGAAATATGCTGGTCTGAAGTGCCCTTCTGTGTTCACTCAGGTCTGTGGTATCAAAGAAGGGATTCCTCAGTTTCATGGAGCCCCGCTCCAACTCTTGGGTGAAGCACTTTGTGGTGGTACGTCGGCCATACGTGTTCATCTACAACAATGACAAGGACCCGGTGGAGAGAGGCGTGCTGAATTTATCCACTGCCCAGGTGGAGTACAGCGAAGACCAGCAGGCCATGCTCAAGGTAAAGCCTTATTCACTGTTTGGGAACCAACTGTTGTCATGTGATTATGTCACCTAATGCTTAATTATTGCTTTTTGATGGCTTTCAGACACCCAATACATTTGCCGTGTGCACCAAGCACAGAGGGATCCTCCTCCAGGCCAACAATGACAAAGACATGAATGACTGGCTGTACGCCTTCAACCCACTTCTAGCAGGAACGATAAGGTACACATCAGAAAAAAAGGGTTTTATACAATTTGTTTGGGTATGGTTATCTATAGTTAACTATTGGTGTGGTCCTTTCCACCTTTGTTTTGCAAAAATGTAGTGGCCCCCAAAAGGAATGTATTAACAAAATATCAAACTAAGACCCTGTTTACTCCTGGTATAAGGTTGCGGTTTGGTCAATCAGATCACAAATGGACGAGGGAGTAGGGCTGCACAATATTTAAAAAAACGTACATTGCGATATATCATTTTTCTGCAAAATATATTGTGATATAAAACGAATTTCACAAGATGATTTGAATAGCTCTATTTGAAAATAATTAATAATTCTAGAACAATTGGGCTGATTTTGTAGGGGAGTGGAAAAAAAATTCAAGCATAGATAAATAGATAAATATAAGAACGATACAATTGAAATAAGCAGTGCTTTATGTTTAACATTACTACCTAACAGTAGTCAGGTACAGAAATTGAATAATCAAATGTAAAATAACAGTCTTCACTGTGTAAATGAAATATAATTAATGAATTAATACAGTTAATCTTTGTTAAAGCTAGAAAAGTCATTTTCTCTTTCTCTTTTGTTGTTTGATAACCATTGGTGAAAAACAGCTGCGTGTATATTAGGCTGCTGTCCCTTTAAGACGAATGCACGGACCTAATATAAACGACACGCATCTGTTTTCTTTCTCAATAGCTTACAACACATAACCGGCTGAGTTTATGAGGATACTAGCCGAGACGGGCATTTTGCGTGCACGTGTTCGTTTAAGGTCAAAAGAAAGAGAAGGAGAACTGAATTGAGCATTCACATGCTTTCTGTGCAACAGTGAGAGCTTCTTCAAACCAAACTTGGGTCTTCAGCCGACAAAGTTTAAATCCCATACAGCTAGCACACTTCTCATAATGTTTACTGAGTAGGTGGTCCATTCGACCACATGAGTGTCTAGGCACTATGAAAGCAATCCGGTCAAATGCGTTTTCGCCTACCTCTGTATTTAGCGTCGTCCACCTGACTCTTTTAATGTTCTCCAACAGGTCAAAGCTGGCGAGGAGACGGTCCGGCCTGATGAAGAACTGAACGAGCGCGCACATGCAGAGATAGTGCTCTTTTCTCTCTGTCTAACTTTACAACGTACCAAGTGTGTTAGCACTTCTAAATCTTTGTGGTTCTTGACGGTTTCTCTTGTATGTAGACCTGTGGCTCTGTTCTCCTCTCCGGCAAATGAACTTTGAGTTCCTGAACACCAACTCTCTCTCCTCCCCCCTCTCTATTGTGTTATTGGTTGGATTTATTCTGTCTTCAGTTTTTGTTCTTTGTCATAACTGAACCTCCTTCAAGTAGCATGTCGTAATAGTCTATTTGTGTGTGCACGAATCTTCAGAGCAGGTTCTGCTTTCTCTTGAGTTACTCTCGTCTGTGAAGATCATTCTTACAGTGTTGTCTGCCAGGAACAGCCACAACCCTCAGGAGAAAGTTGGCTTGCTTTAAAAAAAAAAAACGACGGCATTAAGTAAAAAATAAATATTATTAATAACAATTAAAATATATTATTATAATATATTATGTTATAATATATAAAATATTCCATATTTAATGATCAACTTTGTCTGACAGAAGATGTACAAAACAAATAGCTTGCTCCAGATATTGCTGGGGGAAAAAAAGATTTTTTGATGGACCAACGCACTTCTTGAAGATGCTTAATTTTCTAAACGTGACAAAAAAATGGACCCCTAAACTGAATGTTATTGCAGTATTGGCTTAATGGATTTGCTGAATCAAAGTAAGCCGTGATAGATGTGGATGTTGACCATGTACATACAGCCGTTTACTCGCCCAGCCTGTCGTAATGTATTTGCTTGACATTTAATTCCACATATCAAGGACGTAAAACATACCATTAACAAAGTACAGTATGTAATCCTAAGACATATAATACCATGGAAAGATGGTGACGATCTCTCACATATCGCTCTTTCGGTAGCCTACACGAGTATTCTGCTCGATTTAAACGATTTCCTCAGTAGAATAGGCTAAAAAAATGGTGCAAAAGAATTACCTAGACACAGACCACCTGACCGAATGAATCCATTTGTACATAACGTTCAGGATTACTGTGCATAATGCTATTCATGTCCTTACTGTATTACTAAAACACCATTTTCAGGGCTGTTTTAGCATGAAAGATCTGATGGTTTTAGCCTCTTCTGAAGACCGAACGCTTGAGTGAGGTGCTGATTTAATTGGTTACGGTTTCCAAATGATGGATTCAATTATTTTTCGCTGTTTCCAGAGAAATCTCAAGTCGGCAGGATCACGAAACCAGTCTTTTTTCTTCTTGAGAATTAAGCATCACTTTTTAATATTATTGAACATTTACCATGTATCTAAACCGATTATCTTAACTTATTTTTATTAACATGTGATCAGTGTTTTACATTATACAATGAAAGGCAAGAAAGGCACTTTTCCTCATTTTTATTCAGCTGTTCTCATTTACTTACAGCGGACAGACCAAGTTTGACACTAAAACCGTTTCATCACTGTCAGTAGAAATTTGGGCCATTTATGCAGTTCACTGCAGTGCAGTGTGCAGTTGCAGTGAGAGAAAAGGGATGGTATGTTTCTGCTTTTTTATTTCTTTTGCTTTGAAAATCTTTGCTCTGTACATTTGAAGACTTGCAGTCAAAGCACAAGTGCTGAAGTTACCAGTGATTCAGTTTGATGGAAGTTTCAGGCATATAACAGTCCTCTGGTCAGAAAACCAGCAGGAGTTATTGTCACAGGAAGTCTGATCACTGTCATTCCTTATGAAGTCAATATTCTTGCTGCTCGTAGATCGCACTCTCTTATTGGAGAGCTTTAGTGCATTTTCACAGGAAACACATGAAAATGGCTCAGAAAGTCAAGTCCTCGGGTCAGCCAGCCTGTAGGCCTCATCTGAGCTGTTGGATTGTTACGGCATCTGTGAAAATCTTCAGATCTGGCACATAAAGTGTGTAATGAGCACTGAAGGATAGCTTTTATATAATAACACTGCAGAAATTTGTCAGGGCAAAGGTGTTTGACTTGTTTTTTTTTTTACCATCTTTGTTGTGTGGCTTGGTTGACTGATGTGATATTCATAATGAATTTCATTAACTGTATTTATTGTTTTGCAATGTATATATTAGTTTGCAGCTCTTTGCACATAATGTGTTTATACAACTAACAACAGAACAAATAAAGCTTGAACTATGTTTTTGTTGTTTTCTCAAATGGAAACCAAATGGTTTTAGGTTGTGGTGTTTTACTCATTGAAGTGGACTTTGAATGTACCTTGAGTTTCACGAAAAATGCATGAATTATCTGAAGAAAGAAGAAAATATCTTAATTAGGGACTGACATGTTGCTGTGCTTCTTAGTTTATGAAATAGGAATTTAACAATGTTATAAGGGCACTTTTTCACATGTAGTTTAGATATGGAGGGGCAGAGTTATGATGAGGCCTGTTCATTTTCATTTTCTAACATCAGGGAATATATTTTTTAGAAATAAAACGGTATGTTTTGTTTTTCCGGATGCATTCACGTCTTTGTTTTTGTGCTCACTCATGCATTTTCCCCATGCTGCCTTTGAAGCAACCCTGGCTTTACTGTATCAGCCCTATCGGAGGCCTATTGTTTCCAGACGAACATCATTCCCTCTCATTGTGACGAAACAACAGAAAACAGTTCAGCCGTGGCATTAACACTGTACATTATTTGTCAGATTGGCTTCATTTTCATACTTATTTTGTAAATATTTCATGTTGTATGGAACTTGGATTAAAATGTAAATATGTCTCCTGTATTTGTAATAATTATAATCCATTCGCTGTATAGCCTAGATGTGTAATGCATATATCTTAATTCTGTGTATGGTAATCTTGCACCATTGACCTGTTTAGTGAATGAGGTAAAAAAATAAAATTACAACCAGTGCATTAGACCAAAAAATGGATCTTGTTTTCTGTCCATTTTTCCGAAATACTTTCCATTAAATATTTCATTTTGACCTTCTCGATCACTTTATATGATTAACAGATTTAATTTAGTCTTTTTATTATTATTCACATATAAACATAACATTTGGACTAAACCACTCAATTCATGTGGATTAGTTTTATGATCTCTTTTTGAAGCGGCAAATTGGTAGTTGCGTAGCTGTCAATGGAGGGAGAGAAATTGCTCAGATTTCATTAAAAATATCTTTATTTGTGTTCTGGGAGAAGATGAACGAAAGTTGTATGAGTTTGGAACGACATGAGAATGAGCGCTCGATGACAAACAAATTAATTTTGGGTGATCTATCCCTTTAAGATGGAAAAAACTAATACTAACCAGTTGAGCACATAAAAAAAAAACATGTTCTGTAAAGTCTGATTGAATCATGCATAATATGCAAAAATCGTGCTAGCCCACTCATGCCTTATATGACTTTTTAGTTTTTTTGTGGTTTACATTTGTCTGTGAAGTAACGTTAGAATTTTTTTATATGGCATTTTTATAAAAGGAAGTAAAAAAAAACCTATTTACCTGTTTTAGCCTACATATTAATAATAAATAACACAAACATCTATAGGCTTTGAAATAAAATGCATCACGCTTCTCCAGAAATAACTAAAAACGTAACACAAAGCTATTAGCCATTACTACACAGTAAACTCTAATAAGTTGGCAAAACTCAAAAAAGTTGAGGTAATAAGATGTTGTTTTTTAAGTTAAGAAATGGAAAGTGTAAGTAAGCAGAACTTTATCATACATGTAATTAATTTCTCTGAACTTGAAATATTTAATTAAGCTAATTGTGAAAATACTGCATATTAAAGGTTAGTTCACCCAAATTACTCTCACTCTCATTTCGTTGCAAACCCGCAAGACCTTCGTTCATCTCCATTAACAGCCATTTAATGACCACTTTCAAGGCCCCGAAAAGTAGGAAAGATGTCGTTAAAATAGTCCATGTGGCTCCAGTGGTTCAACCTTAATGTTTTGAAGCAACGAGAATACTGTTTTTTCATACAAAAACTAAATAACTTTATTCAACAATCTCTTCTTGTCTGTCCTATCCTGTTAGTAGTGTAAAAAGAGCAGCGCTTCGAGTTCTTTGGCAGAACGATGGCTCATCATTGGCTAGCTCATGTCAGTGTCACACTCATGGATTGTGGTGGATGCATTGTATTTACTACATCAACAGTGTAGCAGAATGACACAGACGATAAGAGATTGTTGCATTGTTCCTTTTAAGGTTACATGTAAACCCTAACGCTCAAAATAATTAATTGGTTTGAGTAGAGCCAATTTAAATTAGGTATAGTATAATGTTTGTGTGTGTGTGCAAGATTAACTTTAAAGGGGTGGTTGCATGCGATTTCACTTTTTTAACTTTAGTTAGTGTGTAATGTTGCTGCTTGATCATAAACAGTATCTGCAAAGTTACAGTGCTGAAAGTTCAATGCAAACGGAGATATTGTCTAATGGCAGTTTATTGCCAACAAAAACGGCCGGTTTGGACTACAACAAGCTTCTTCCTGGGTTGGTGACATCATAAACCCTTGCTAGTCGCCGCAGATGTGACTTTTGCCCATAATGGTAAGGGGCGTGACGTTTCCAGGCAACCTGTGCTTGGCACTTCAGCCAATAAAAATACATGAAACTACATTTGGCCATCTAACCAATCTAAGACCATTGTGTTTTTTGGAGAGATGGGCTTCATAAAAGCAGGAAGCAAACGGTTCAAAGGACAGTGGAGACAGCGGTGTGGAATAAAGGTAAAATAAAATAAAAATACAAAAAAAATTATAAGTATAAAGACATATTATAGTTACTACTGCCCCCATAAACACATCCAAGCCTAAAAAAACACGCAACCACCTCTTTAATTGGGAGATTTGGTAGTATTTAATGTTTTGTTATGCTAGTTTAGAAGTTTCTGTTATCTTGGGTTTTGCAGGGGTTATCATTGTGGTGATGAGATCATGAGCTTAGTTTGACAAAAGATATATGTTAAATGTTTTATATTGCTGTCCTTATTCAGCAAGTGCTATCAATATGCTATCAAAGCACTGTGTAACCAATTAGCAAGGTGGCTTCTTTTTTTTTAAATAGCTAGTTGAAGCTAGTCAAGTTCCCACTAATGAAAAAGTTTAGATTACATAGTATTTTTAAGTTTAATGTATGAATTAAACTTTGCATGTAAAATGTCGAATTTCAGAAGTCGTTATTTTTAAATGTAGTAATCTATTTAATAAGCAATCAGTTTGGTAAAATCATACGTTACACATCTCATCACTATCGTGATGCAACTGTGGCAGTCTCAGATTTCATCACAGAAAATCTATTTCCCCATTTACTATGCCAAATGCTAGTACAGATCATAGGTACAGATTCGTCTGAGACAGTGGGCGGAGAACAGACGGGGGGAGGGACAGAACCAGACAGCCTATGAACAACCTCCAATCTCTGCTCAGAGAGCCTCCGCCAATCACAGCTCGAGATACGGATGACGCCACGGCCAATGTCATCTGTCAGGCGTGTTCATTGGGAGTTGGTGTAGTTCTGCTGCTCAGGCCGTGAATGAGGAAGTTCATTAGTGACGGTGCTGCATTAGTAAAAACACACATCGAAAGTGTCATTTTAAGACAGAACCAACCTTCAACCATGGCTCAGTAAGTATGACTTTTGCATTTAAAACAGTTAGTAATATGATACTGAATTTCTGTAGCACCTTTGCCTGTTTATATTATAATTAAATGTGATATAATGTGCTTAGTGTCGGTTGTTGCACATTTTTCAGCATTCATTCTATCAATATTGATCTATCTACTTACTATTAAGCACTTTTTCCCCGGTTTAGACACATACTTAATATTGAAATCTCCTCTATGGTCATCCAACCAGATTGACATTTGTTATAATCACTCATTTAAATGAGTTTGCACTCAAACTTGTAATCAAATATAGTTCTCTCCCCCCTCCCCCTCCCCCACCCCCACCCCACATAATCCCTATATTATTGACTCCACAGAGCGGATATTGCTCTCATTGGTCTGGCTGTGATGGGTCAGAATCTGATCCTGAACATGAATGATCATGGATTTGTGGTAAGTCACCACTGCGGTTACATTTGTCCATTTTCTTGCATGACCTGTTCTGATGGTTCACATTCACATCATGTTTAAGATGTTATAATTGTCATTCCTCAGGTCTGTGCGTTCAACAGGACAGTCTCCAAGGTCCATGACTTTTTAAGCAATGAAGCCAAAGGCACTAAGGTGATCGGGGCGGAGTCCCTTGAAGACATGGTGTCTAAACTCAAAAAACCTCGTCGCATCATCCTCCTCGTCAAAGCAGGACAGGCTGTCGATGACTTCATCGATAAACTGGTAAACGTCACCATGACTTGGCGATCCTAGTTTGCTTTGTCACCCTGCCAAAGTGATAAAGTAACCCACTTTCCCCCCCGAATATTGTAGGTTCCTCTTCTTGAACCTGGTGACATCATTATTGATGGTGGAAATTCAGAGTACAGAGATACAACGGTGAGTTTGTCAATCCAAAATGAGACCAATCAGAGTTTGTGATTATATGAGGTGATGCAGTATTTGATGTAAATGTTCATGCTCCTCACATAGAGACGCTGTAAGAACTTGAAGGAGAAGAATCTTCTGTTTGTGGGTAGTGGAGTGAGTGGGGGAGAAGAAGGGGCGCGTTATGGACCCTCACTGATGCCTGGAGGACATAAGGATGCCTGGTGAGGACTAGCATGTATTAAAGAAGGTCACCTAAAAATAATGATAATCATGATCATAGAGTTTGGCTGATAATCATGATCATAATAAAATATACTCTACTGTTCAAAACGTCTTATGCTGACCAAAATACAGTAAAAACAGTAATATTGCAAAATATTATTACAATTTAAAACAGCTTTTTTCTATTTTAATATATTTTGAAATATAATTTATTCCTGTGATAGCAAAGCTGTCTTCAGAGTCACATGATCCTTCAGAAATTATTCTAATATGCTGACTTGGTGCTTAGGAAACATTTATGTGTGGTGTTTTTTTTCAGGATTCATTTGATGAAAAGAAAGTTCAAAAGAATAGCATTTATTAAAAAAACAATAAAAACCATAATAAAAAGTATTTCATGTCAGTTTGATGCTGAAAACAACAAAAAAACGTACCTAGTCCAAACAATATAATAGTATTGTATATGCACTGGTTGACATTTATGGAATCTAATTTTTATTTTATTCCTTCAGGCCACACATAAAAGAGATTTTCCAGAGCATTGCCGCCAAGGTGGGCACAGTGCCGTGCTGTGACTGGGTGAGTATGAGTTATCAGTAGATGTGTACGCATATAGGCTGTAATTTAATTATTTCTTTTTTATTCCTGTAGGTTGGAGATGAAGGAGCAGGACATTTTGTTAAGATGGTCCATAATGGTATTGAATACGGTGATATGCAGCTGATTTGTGAAGCTTATCATCTGATGAAGGATGTGCTGTGTATGGACCATGACGAAATGGCTCAGGTTAGACATCATCCTCCTTTAATCACTACTCTTTTTGTAATGCAGATGAACAGTCCCCAATGTTGTAATTCTTTAATTCCCCTTTGTATTGTCCTTTTTCTATTTCCCCCTTCCTTGTTGCGTTTGTATTTTGAAATCCACCTCACCCTGTTCCTTCTGAAGAGCTGTTATGTTCTACTTCCTCATGAGAGTAAGTTTCTGTGTGTGGTTTTCCCATCAGGCCTTCGATCAGTGGAATAAGACAGAGCTGGACTCTTTCCTCATTGAAATCACTGCCAACATCCTGAAATTTAAGGACGCAGATGGCACTCACCTGCTGCCCAAAATCAGAGACAGCGCCGGGCAGAAAGGCACAGGGAAATGGACGGCCATCTCCGCTTTGGAATATGGCACGCCTGTCACGTTGATCGGTAAGATGAACTCTTGGATAATTTCCTAGGTATGGGTGTGTTTTTCTGTTATTTAGATACAGAGGAGAGTCACTTGGCCTTACAAGAACACGTTGAATGAAGTGTCTCCATAAGCAGCTTTGCTGTTCACCTCTTCAGCTGATGTGACATAAGTGGGATTTTCTTTTCTCTCATATGCTGTGGCTTTTGGTGTAGGGCTCAACAATAAGGATGGGCCAGTGTGCATTCCCACTGAAAATGTAACATCATGAATATTTATAAGTGCTGTAAAATTGATTAATCTTGTTATATATATATATATATATATATGTGTGTGTGTGTGTGTGTATATATATATATATATATATGTATGTGTGTGCTGTGTATAATTATTATGTATATATAAGTACACACATGCATTTATATATTTAAGAAACATGTTGTTTATATTTAGGTATAATACAAATTATTTAAAATAAAATAAAGTATATACATGCAAATATTCCTTAACATGTATACATGAATGAGTGTGTATTTACATAATAATTATACACAGTACAAAAACATTTATATTATGTAAACACACTTTTGTTTCAGATATGATTAATCGTAATTAATCAGTTTGGCAGCACCAATATTTATATTTTTATGCCGTTCAAATTTAGTGTATCTAGCATTTGAATATATTTTGAATTGCAATAATGTAATTTGTAATAGTCAAGTAATAGTCTCATTTATTTCATTTAGTCTAATTTATTTATTTTTATTTAGTAGCACATTTCATTAGCCTGACGTGGTCATACTCAATTCATAGTGCACATTGTTTCAAAACAGCTTCACATAAAGGTGATCAGGTGTAGATCAGTAATGCTTTTTTTGCAGGTATAAAAATGCATTCCTTTTGTGCAAAACATAATAGGAAAAATGACTTCCTAGTAATGAAGTCAGAATTCTGAGTTCTATCTCAGAATTCTGACTTTATAACTTGGAACTGGGAGAAAAAAGTCAGAATTCTGACTTTATATGACGCAATTGCAACAAAAAAAACTTCAATACATCCCTAATAATAAACATAACATTAAAAAAATTCAGAAATATTACATTAGATATATTGACCTAGACCAGCAGAAAAAAATGATCAAGGAGATCCGTGGTGGATTGATGGTTTGGAAACTTAAAACATGATGCTACTTTAGGATTTAGCAAGAAAAAACAAGCAAGCAGTTGAACTATTGTCAAAATTGATGCATAATGTTTTTATAAAGCTGTTTTGAAAAGTTATGTATTGTGAAAACTAAAAGTGCTATACAAATAAACTTGACTTGATGTGTATTTGTTAGATCAGGACATGAGCTTGTCAGTTAAATTGATGTGTGTGTGGCCAACAAAAGGCTGTTTGTGCAGCACTTGAGCCGGGCGTGAGAGAGTAGATATGATTTGTATGCTTGTAGAGAAGGGTTTTCGTCTCTCAATAGGCTGCATTCCAGTGCTGAGTTCACCCTGACTGGCTGTTTTCCTCTTGATTTTTCCCTTCCTCCACTCGTCTCTTCCCACACTTGTTGGCCTTGGGTTGGGTGATAATATAATACAAAGTCATGCTGAGTTCAGGTTTTTGCTTCCAGTCTCTTGTGTTTGCCGATTACTCAGTAGTAGTACACCAATGAGAATTGCGTCACCACCATTTTCAACAGTGTCAGGGCATGAAGGCATGGTGAATAATGGCTTATTATAATATATAATAATATGACTTATTCATATAACTTTACCCGACAAAAAAAGACCTGGCCATTTTTTTAATATATGAAGTTTGCAGCAAATCAGCATATTAGATGATTTCAGAAGGATCATGTGTCACTGAAGACTGGAGTAATGATGCTGAAAATTTGAAGAAAAAAAACCAACGCTATTTTAAATGGGAATATTTCATTTTTTAATCAAATAAATGCAGTTTTGGTGAGCACACAAGGTTTTTTATTATTAAAAAAAAACCTTTTGAAGAGTGTATATGATTGTATTTTGTAATGATGATATTTATTATTTAAATGAGTTAGCTTTTGATAGATTTTATTGATAGCCACAGTAATAATAATAATAGAGATATGATCTATGTGTGTATTGCTTTTTCTACGTTTCCTCATGTGGTGTGTGGCGGTCTAATGGTGATTGTAATTGAATTATGCGAGCAGAGATGCAGTCTGTCACTGGAGCTGATTGCGTGTGTGTGTGTTGTCTTTCTCTCACAGGGGAAGCTGTCTTTGCCAGATGTCTGTCCTCTCTGAAGGACGAGAGGGTTCAGGCTAGTAAGAGCCTCTCTGGCCCACAGGGTGTCAAGTTCACAGGAAACAAGACACAGTTTCTTGACGATATCAGAAAGGTGGGATAGATTTAGTAGTGAAATATTGATTATTTATATCCAAGTTTTATGTATTCATATTCGGGCAGTCAAATGATTCATCATGTCCAAAATAAAAGTTTGTGTTTACATAATATATGTGTGAGCACTGTATATAATTATAATGTACATATAACACATTTTTCTTAAATGTGTACATGCATGTGTGTGTATTCAAATATACATAATAATTATAAACCAATTATAAACCACACGCATATATTATGTAAACACAAACTTTTCTTTTGGATGTGATTAATCACAATTCATTGTTTGCCAGCCCTAATTCATATTCAAATGTTAATAAGTTGATGTTTAGCACATTGTAGAGCTGTGTTAGCACTGTTTAGAACTTTTTTTTAGTAGAAGTTTGCTTTAATTTGAGGGATTTTTATTTAAAAAAATAAAAATCCATCAAAAAATCGTTGTTTCTTTTTCAGGCTTTGTATGCCTCAAAGATCATTTCGTATGCCCAAGGCTTCATGCTGCTCCGACAGGCTGCATTAGAGTTTGGCTGGTCTCTTAACTATGGTGCTATTGCCCTGATGTGGAGAGGTGGCTGCATCATCCGCAGGTGACCAGGCTTTGTTCAAAATGATTTCAATTAGATCATATGCTATATTAAGATTGCTTATCAAGAAAGGCATATCTGCTGAAATATTCAACAATAAAATCATAATGTTGCAACTCTGTAAACACTAGGAAGTGGTGAATAAGGTTTCATGTAAAAAATCCCATTGCACAGAAATGAGGAAACGGTTTGGTTTTACAATATCTTAACTGTAGATTAGCTATGAATAATGGTTATAAATCTTACATTCACAGTGTTTTCTTGGGAAAGATCAAGGAAGCGTTTGACCGGAACTCAGAGCTGCAGAGTTTGCTGCTGGATAACTTCTTCAGCAAGGCTGTACAGGACTGCCAGGTACAGGAAGTGACCACAAATTACTCCATTTCCTGTAATAGTGCCACTAAAGGCATAGAAGAGAAATCAGCGGTACTAATAGCAGCCATAAGCAAGACTGTTTACATAAATAGATACATAAAAAGTGCACCTAAAAATGAAATTTCAAAAGCCATATCAGTCCAAACTGATCTCACTTCCACTCCACCTGGACTATGATAAATTATTTCATATTATATAAATTATTAGATATTATTTCATTCATTAATTCGGGCACATACGTGCTATAATCATACAAGCAGTATATTCATTTTAATACTGTATGCAATAACTACAGCAAAGCAAAATACAAACATATTTTGTGTGTGCATTTACCGGGGTTCCAATGCAGTATAGAATTTTATCAGTAATTATATAGAATAGCACACATTATTATACTAGATAACAGATCTTGCCATTATTTTCAAAATAATATTATCTAAATTGAAGTATTCAGTGACAATATTATTTTAAACCGTATAATATGAAAGATGACAACTAAAAGAAAAAATCTTGCTATATCAGTGCAAGTCAAAGTTGTGAAGTTAGTTAATGTAATTGATATGGGGATAGAGAGAATTGAACATTTAAGCTCACACACAGTCATTTTTATAGCTTTATATTGATTCTAAAGCTAATTTATATTACCTTTTATATGTTTATATTCATTTAAACTGTGTTTAATAATTCATAAACTAAAATTGTACATGGGTTATGGATTAAGGGTATACTAATTGCATAAATGTCTAAATCATACACAATTATTTTAAATAAGCATTGACAATTTTGTCTTTTAAACTCATTTGGTGTGTAGTAACCTTTAATTTGGAGTAGAAACAGGGGGAGTGGCTTTATTGTTCTGAAGTGTCACTTTGCTCACCGCTGATTGGTTAAATTTTGGTATAAGATCCTTACCCAGAACATAACCTGCCCCAGATCAAGTTAGCTGTGGAGTGTCAGTTACTATGGCGATGAATACTACTAAAAGCCAAGCCACTTTTCGTGTTGACTAAAAGTCATGATTGACTAAACTGAAACATACCTGGGTATGGCTAATAGCCAGCTAATCCCTGGTTTACCTTGAAAACTAATCTAAAGACTAGTTGGCACTACAGCCATGTAGAATGTGTTTTGTTTTAGTATATAAAGTAAACATAGGTTGTGTTTTGCAGGACTCATGGCGTAGGGTAGTAAGTACAGGTGTGCAGCAGGGGATCCCCATGCCGTGTTTCACCACCGCCCTGTCCTTCTACGACGGTTACAGGCACAACATGCTCCCAGCTAACCTGCTGCAGGTAAACCTCTCTCCAACGCATAAACCTCTATCTAACTAGCCATATGGGAGATCATTTAATTTAAAAAAATGTTGGTGTTATCAATAATTAGTACCCTTGCATTAGCTTTTTTATTTTAATACTTAAAGGGTTAGTTCACCAAAAAATAAAAATTGTGTCATTAATTACTCACCCTCATGTCGTTCCAAACCCGTAAGACCTTCATTCATCTTCAAACCAAACAAAAATAACACATTTATTCAACTGTTTCTTCTCTTCTGTGTCATTCTCTGAAGCTTGTCATGTTGCAGTGCAGTGCTTCTGGGTTCTGTGTCAGCATTCTGGCTCCGTATTAGCCACCGTTCTTATGTAGAACCCGGAAGCACTGCACTTTTATGTTTACAACGTTAAAAGCATCAGAGACTGACACAGATGAGAAGAATTGGTTGAATAAAGTGTTTCTTTGTGCACAAACAGTATTGTCGTCGCTTCTTAACATTAAGGTTGAACAACTGTAGTCAGATGGACTACTTTAACAGTGTCTTTATTAACTTTTCTGGGCCTTGAAAGTGGTAATAACGCAATTTGAAACGTGTTTGAAACGTCATGAGGGTGGGTGATTAATGACTAATTGTATTTTTGGGTGAACTAAGCATTTGTTCTCTCTCAGTATTTCTCACTGGATGAGCTAATATCACATTCAACATTGTGTCACTGTTCAGGCACAAAGAGACTACTTCGGTGCCCATACTTATGAGCTGCTATCAAACCCTGGGACGTTCATCCACACTAACTGGACAGGCCACGGAGGAAAAGTGTCCTCATCATCCTATAATGCCTAAAATGAAGAGTCATGTTAGGTTAAACAGCAAAGAGCATCATCTCCTCTTGATGAAGGACCAGAGCAGCTGATCACATTCCTCATGAAGAGCTGACGTTCAGCCCACAGTAGAGTTCAAATACACATTTCTATTTATACTAAATCAGTGTGTACACTATTTGTAAGCTCTTTTCCTGTAGTTTTAAGGTCCACTGTTGCAAACGTGACATTTTTTGAGTATGAGTGTTGTTTCTGAGATTCTTCCTGCTGTAGACCATGCTTCACCCCCAGAGTTCACAGCGTTAACCCTGGATTATGGGTAACTATTGCACTTACTGCATTAGGCTAAATAAAGATTTCAATCCCTTTTTAAGTAGCTTTTGTCTTCTTCACTCACATGCTGTTAACCGCAAACAAGATTTACTCTTGCTATTTTTAACCGTAAATACTAGAAATGTAACTTGTTTATTTGTATGTACTTTCAGTTTGTCACCAGGAGAGGGCAGGGATGATTTTTTGCGGTAATGAGCTTGTTTGCACTAGTAATGAGCTCAGCTCAGTGATTATGATAGTAACACACATATAATATACACAACCAACAATGTTTTTGCCTGCTAACAGACTGAAATTACTATTAATAAATTCCACGGTGTAAAATTATTTATCAAAGTATTTTTAAAAGATTAGATAAATATATATACATACTTAATTTTTTTATTGTAATTAGTAAATATCTCTAAAGGTCTCAAGTTGCATTTGTGATGTTTATCATTAAAGCCAAAAGACGAGAAAACATTTCAGAATTTTTAGGGCTGCCAAAGTAAATGCGTTAACTGGTATAGTTTAAAAACATTTTACAGTTTTAAATTTCTTGGCACAGTCCACAGTGTTTTTTTTTTGTTTACTGCAGGCGGATTGTAAAAGGTTTGTGTATCTGTGTACCTAAAAGTGGAGTCATGAAAATGTATTTTAATTTAGTTTCTATTATTCCCAGTTATGTCTTGTTCTTGTGAAATCGAATCGTTATGTAGCACAAATATAGAAGATACATGGGGAAATAAAGGCTATAAAATTAAGATTTCCCCTTGGTTAAATCACGCTGCCTACGCGTATATTTAAATTCACCTCCAACCTGCTAAAGATCAAAGATCTGAACAAAGAAGCAGGTGCCTGTTATAAATGTGTGACTAAAGACGTCACTCCTGTGTGAAGTTTTTCAAATGGGCCAGCTATTTGAAAAAGCTTGTATTAGCTTTACCAAGTACTAGAAAAATGTGTAGCCTATAAACATCTTAATGCCTTTGTTTAAAATGCTACGAGAATGATAGAACAATGATGAACAAATGATGCTGACTCATCATCATGGTAAACGATGTGACTCAGCAATGGAGAGCCAGGACAGGAAGTGAATGAATTATGCATCAGCTGTGGGGAGGAGTCAGACTACAGATGAAGTCCGACACAAACACGAGATGCTGCAGTTTGAGCTGACAAATACCAAAGATCAACACTTCCTTTAAGAGCTGATGTACGTATATAATCAAGCATGATTCATATTTATGCATGATTGCGGTTGTGATAAGGTGACTTCAGGGTGCTTTTTGGAGCATGTGGGGATTGTATTTGTTGAAATAGAAATGTCATACTGAAATTATGAAATAAAAGATTGCACATTTGATACGGATATTATTACAAGTTACCCTTATAAACGTGCAAGATGATGTCCCCACAATAATATAGGTAATAATATAAAATAGTCAGGATATTAATAGTTCACTAAAAGCATGCTATTTTGCCCTCTCAATTAACAATAACCTAATTGAAATATTTCTTATCCTGTACTGTATCAGAATCTTTTGTGAGTACCTCTGTAAAACATGACAATGGGAGCTGGATGGGACAATCGTGCAGCGGTCGAGAGAAGCATGTTCATAATGCGGATGCTGTTGAGCCTGTTTCCTCTGGTCCTTATGGTCTGGAATGGTGAGGCGTTACCTGTACCAGACAAACTATCACAAACCAATGAGGTGAGTCTCTAATTTTAGACAGGACAAGATACAAGTGCAACAGTAGTTTTGCCTGTAGAGTTCAGTTACAATGCTTTTTTGTTTTTTTCTCAAGCACTGAACCGGAAAACTTCATTTCAGTAGTACATAAAGCTTTACTTTTGTTTTTATATCCTGAAGGTTTTTACTGAGGGGTTTGTTCATGTTTCATTTGCCTGAGTTGTATAACATTTTATTCCTGGTTTATGGAGTGCAAAAATACATGTCTGAAATCCAGTGCATGTGGACATATTTGTTAGTATTTCCCAAGATGTATATCATAAGCTAAAAATAGCTTTACTGCAGTGCTGTAATACTGTTATTGCTGTAAAAAAAAATCAATATAGCAGTGGTCTAATCCTCAAACCCACATAAATGCATCTTATTTTCTAGATACTTACCAAAGACCAAAATGACTTGTTGAAGAAGATGATGACAGAAATGGCAGAGCTGAACCTCACTAGTAAAGAACTGGCTGATCTTGACTCTGATTTTCTGAATGGCAAACTGGGAGAAAATTCTGTTGTTGCTCAGCCAACCCCTAAAGATAAATTTCCATGCAAGCTCTTCTACTGGAAGACCTTCTCCTCATGTTAAAACTGGAAAACAGAACAGACAACCGGTACGTCTGTTGAAATGATACGTCTGTTGCCAATATAATCATTTACTGTATTGAAATTAATATGAATCCCTTGGCTTCTGCTGTTCCTGTATTGTATTTTATGTCTGATGACTTTTGAAAGCATTATTTACACTGACGTGCATTAGTGTGAAACAGCTTATTGCTTGGATTAACATCAATCTTCAAATAATACAGTGGTCTTGTGCATGTACACTTTATACTGTTTGACATCCAAGCCCAAACGTGTAATAAAAGTTCTACAAATTTCTTCGTCAACCGTATAACTTTAAAATGCATTCAAATTCATCCATAACAATGTTATGCTACGTCATTATTACGTTTTGGCACCACCTCATGTCAACTTAAGGAACTTCTTTTAAGTGGATCACAATTTAAACCTGACTGACAAATAAATCATCTGACAGGTATGTAACGTTAGGCCTAGTATTTTTATACACTGTATATCAAAAGCAAACTGTAATATTAAACAGGACGGCTTTAAAATTAATTTTCGGGGTTGTTTGTAACACTCGATTATTCAAAACTTGCTTTGCCTCATTAGTTTAAAAATAGAAAGACACTTACAATTTTAATAAACAAAGCCCAACAGGTTTCGTATTGCGTCATGAAGTCACTTGAGAAATGTAACGTAATCGCTTTTAACTTCCGTGACCCTACTGTTACTATAGATACAAACACTGCGGTCACTCACCGTTATTGAAAAAGACCCATGCTTTAAGTGGCAAAGGAGACTGTATATTTACCCGATGTCGAAAAATGTATTTAAATGGATAGTTCACCCCAAAATAAAATCCCCACGTTGTTCCAAAACTGTATTGCTTTGTTCTGCTGAACACAAATGGAAGATATTTGGAATATTCTTCCTTTGAGTTACCAAAGCAATGTATACAGGTTTGTATACAGGGCGACTAAATGACAGAATTACCATTTTTGGGGGTGAACTATCCCTTTAATTCATTAAAGTTTAGTAAAAACACGTATCAAATTTATAATTATAATGAGCAGTTACTCACTTTCTGAGGTGCCCCCCCCCCCCCCAACAAGACAAAGAGCAAAATACTTAGTATGCAATGCACTAAACCAGTAGACTAAATTACGTGAGTAGTGCGTTTAACACTTTAAAAGACTTACAATTACACCTTCCAGGTAAAAATAAACACAGATACATTCCTCGGTGTATGTTTATTATGTATTTAAAAAAAATGAAATCTTGCCAGTGATTCATGTCATCGCTAACAAACCTCATTAACAAAATCCTATCTGCTCACCCACAAGACACTGCATGGAAAATGCCTTTTCAACTTTAAGTAAACTATATTTACAGTAGGACAGATCATTTAAAAACAATCAAACAAAAGAAGGACTTAAAAGCAAGACCAATGACTGCATTGTCTTGCATACAACAGAGCTAGAAATACAAGCATGGATGTCAAGTCATTTGTGATGGGAGTGATCCATTGGAACGCATTGGTTTAACTCTGCTTTTAGATTGCCTTGTACTGTCATGCACTCCGGCCAATTGGAAATTGTCCATTGAAATTTCAATAAGGATTCCAGGGAAATCTGGTTACAGTGAAGTGATGTAGTCCCATTTCAGGTTAAAGGCATACAGCAGCAGTCTCCACAGATGGACTGTGTGAACTTCAGTCTTCAACTCTCCCATTATTGACTTCACTCAGGGTTCTGAGGTAAACCTGGCCCAGCCGAGTCCAACGTTCCTATACATGCGAATTAAAGTGTTTGCAATTCAATTAATGTCTTAAAACAAATAAGCCACTATCAAAATAACTCAATTTTTTTTTATTTGAGTTCCCTTAGATTCACAAAACATATAAAAAAGCATTCAAAACACATAACAAAAGCAACCTCCTCTTGAAGCATTCTTCGCTTTCATCATCAATACATCACCCCAGTTAAGCCACTCAGAGCTCACGCTCGCCCTCATTCACCGCCCACTCCCAAAGCCCCGCCCACAGACAGCATCACATCACGCTCACACATGAGTTCAGTAACAGCGAGATAAAACACACACCATACACAGCACTCACATCAAATTAAGCAAGAACACAAATATTTAGTAGAGCACTTAAACATTCCACTACATATCTTTTTTTGGTTATTTTTTTTCTTTAAATATGATTGCAGTATAAGAAAGGGAGGAAGGTAGACAGAACAAGAGGGACGGAAGAATGTAAATGAATGTCCTTCTGATGGTCCTACAGAAAAAAAACACTCGCTGCCTCTGTTCACACTCGCTCACACAGGTTCTTCTCACAGCCATCATGTGTCGCTTTTCGGCATCGCACACTTGCGTTCAAGTTCTCTCTCTCTCTCTCAGTGCGTTCGCTCATTCAGTCTCTCACTCGTGGCGCACCAACAATCCATCACAATATCACTCTCAGCTCTCAAAAAAGCGGACAGATTTCATCCATGAAAAGGGGAAAAAAAGACAACACCCACCGTCTAACACAGTATATGCAGAGTGAAGCTGTGCTCTTTGATGACAAAGCATTTACACATGGGAAGAAGGGAACTGATACTGAGATCGCTCGAACATTGCGGCCAACGAGGGGCTTCTTCCCGGGAAATTGGAAAAGAGGTGATGAACTGTAGAAGAGATTTATGAAGGCTTGACCATAAAAATCGTTGAGGGAAAAAAGAAAAAAAAACTGCAGAGAACAACTCAAATTGCTTTCCACAAAGAGCATTTTTAAATGTACTGGATGCTCAGATATGTGGGCTTACTGAAAATAAAATACATTTTATCCATAAGGGAAAAACAAATCTTATAGTGTTCATTTCAACTCCTACAATTTCAACCACTAAATGAATCTTAAAGAGCAATCATTACATGTATACCAAGAACATTCAGAGTTTTACAAAATCAAAAGGCAAATATTTAAGGGACATAATATCTGACTAAACTTTCTTCTCTCAAAATACTTACCATATAACCTAGATATTAGGATACTTCATGACTGAATTCAAATCTACATGCCCCAGCTGGACTTTGTTTCCATGCTAGATCCAAAGCCGGAGTTGAACCCACCGCCCGAGCCTGCATTTGTGCCCGCCCCCCACCCGAGACTAGCTGAGCTGCCAGTGTTGTAATTATTGCTGCTTGGGTTGTAACTCTGGCTCTGATCTCTACTAGCACTATTCTGCCCGCCAGGAGTGGTGCCGGAGGGGGCTGTCTGATTCTGATTGGCCAGCATTCCCATCATGCCCCAACTACTCTGGAGGGCCGCCTGAGCGGCTGCCATCATGGCTGGATTCAGGCTAAGGGCCCCAAAATTCACATTGCTGTTTGGACTGCGACTACTGCCAAAGCCCTGCCCCCCAAACCCCCCGAATCGCCCACGATCCATCATTTGCCTACTATTATTGTGCTTAGGCTCAGCGTTGGAGATGTGCACACTGGTTCCTTTGATGATCAGGTCCTCTCCACACAGAGACTGGGCAACCTGGGGGAGAAAAACAAAAAAAAAACATGATTTAATATGAGAAAAGAACAAGAGCCAGCAAAATCATGAGTCAGAAAGAGATAGGAGACTGACCTGATCATCTGCAAAGGTAACGAAGGCAAAAGCTCGGAAAGGTTTGGGGATGAACACGTCTGTGACTTCGCCATACTGCATAAAAAACTGTCTAAGCTCATCGGCTGTCATGTCCTCTGTGCAACGGCCCACAAACACTTTCCTGCTTCTCATAGGCTCATCAGGGCCAGCCTGTTCCAGGAAATACTAAATCATTTGATAGAAAACAGGGACTATTCATGCATTGTTCACAATGACAAGGGCATCACAAAACATTTGAAATGTGAAATGTATATGTTCAAATTTTAATATGAAACGGCATACTTCTAAACCCAATTAAATTATAAATATAGAATCAAAATATGAACTATGTGTGGCATTACATGACAGTGTTGTAGACATACCTTTGAATTGGGGAGTTTGCAGTCACACCATCTTCCATCGATCATATGCCGTTGGGACATGGCTTTTACTTGTGTTTCGTAGTCTGTAAATCTTACAAAGCCAAATCCTTTGGAGTTTCCAGTTTTTGCATCTCTCTTCACCTGAGGGAACAGGTAATGCTCAGTGTGACAGCTAACACAGAACGTGGGAAACAATTACATTCAAATAAGAGTGAACACAATTGTCATTTACCCACTCTCATGTCTTTCAAAACCTATATGACTGTACTTTTCTTGGAACTGCAGGGAGTTATTTATTGCCATATTCTGAGTGGCTTTTTCATACAATAAAAGTGCATGGTAACTATGGCTCTTAACTCTTTGCTTGTTCACTTGTGATCCTCAGAAGTCATCAATAGTATTTAATATCCAATTTATTGAAGGCAGATTGGTGCCACCTGGTGAATATATATTTAGCCATGATCAAAGACTACATCATAGCTGATTTGAAGATTATAACCCCCTCCCCTTTCTATTTCCTGCATGCTCTGTATTCCTCCGCAATTCCTGTTTATTTCCTTTGGTGGTCATATGGTGTGACTATATTTTATGACCATCATCTAATTTTTAGATGTTCATTTTGGGACTGCCACAAAAGTCACCAAGTTTCATACCATTCAAATGAAGTAAAAGGAAAAAAAAGAAAGAAAGTAGTGTTTCCTATTATCATAAATGAATGTACATTTGTTTGTTTGTTTCTTCTCCATGGACGAAACCCCATCATATATGTTTGGATCAACATGTCAGTGAGTAAAATGTAGTTTTTTTTAAACTATCCCTTTAGGTTTGTTCATACTAACCTGCACCATGATCACCTCTCCAAAAGTGCCAAAGTAATCTTTAAGGTCTTGCTCTGTTGTTTTCCATGGCAACCCAAGCACAATCAAATCTGATGTCTTCTGCACACCTCTCTTGATCTTCACAGCCGATGCAGCATCCATTTCATCCATCTTCCTCTTGTTATCTGAAAAGTACATTCGTTTAATTAAAATCAAATTAAGCAATTCCCAAATTATGATGTCCTTGCAATAAAAAAACACCATGGTAAAGATCATACCTTTTGGATAATTAACCACGTATACCAGACTGCCCCAGTCTGCTTCGGGTGCATGAAGAACCCCCTCCACTAGTCGGACCCCTCTCATGCACTGAGAAACGGGGCTACGGTATCTAAGGCCGCAAGCACCGGGAAACTGCGCGGAGACTGTGGAGAGTAGCACGGTGCCGTCCTCCTCGGACGGGATCTCCATCGGCTCCTCGTTCTCATCCTCCGCGACACGAATATAACACTCCGTCATGATTAACGTTACACAGATAGCTGCGCTAACAACTTCCGACCAGATAAATAATTCAGCTAACGTTAACTGTTATAAGACAACCAACCGAGCTGAAACCGACACTAGTAAACCGGAAAGACTTACAGAGTAAACACAAGCAAAAAAATTGTTGGCAACAAGTGTTGTTTGAGTCCTTTGTTAGCGTGTGACTGTTGTCAATGAAGCGGTGTACCATTTGCTAAGCTAAGCTATTTGCTAACCGCGCGCACGTTAGAAATGAATGACGCGGCGCACCCTGTTCCCGCCAACTTCCACTCTTTGCAAATTCCTATTCATCGACTATACGCGATTATCTACCGACTGTGATTAAAACACGCGATTTAAAGTAATAAAAATAAAGAAACAATGTGAACAAAAACCAAATGCATCCAGTTGCTGTTGCGACCGCGACCCCCTAAAACTGATAAAATGGCCACCAAGATGCGTCACTGAAGGAATGACATCATCAGTTTGGAGCGTCTCATTACAGCACATGGAGGGGTTTGTAAATGTAATATGTTAACTTTTTTCTACCTATTACATAATTTGTGGTATAATGTATGAGTTGGTATGATTATGTCTTGTCTGTTCATAATTATGGTGGGCTATAATTTTCTAAATTTCTATTTAAAGAGATTGAAATAATGTAAAATATGCAAGAATCCACTGCGATGTTGAAAGCGTCTCCTCATATCTTATCTTACAGGTTCGTTGCATCACCAGACCTAGGCTAAAACAGACAAAAGCGCTGTAAAACAATAGATTTAAAGACAAATGCCTGTAATATTAACAGTGCAATGTGCATCGAAGTGAATATGTATTACATACAGGGGTGAATTCAGGTTGAATGCGACACTTTTTTCCTGTCATCTCAAAAAGTGTCCCAATCAACCTGAATTGCAAAGTTCTTGATAACAACTGTTAACTCATGAAGTGCAGGCCTAGACATTTTTATTTTGAAAAGATAATTAATTTGGAAAAGCCTCATGTGATGTATAATAAGTGAATGCATGAAAGGAAGAGAGGTTTTATTGCCATGCAGGTGCAGGTTTCCCTCCTTCTCCATTGCTTTTTTCACACTTGGGCATGTTGTATAATTTTATGATGAAGTGTGTCAGTCTTCCTTGCTCTCACACTCACCTGTAACCTAAAAAGCCAAACACACCTGACTTGTTAGCAGTATAAAAGGACTCTGTGCTTATGAACCAACATGCAATGAGCCATGTCGCTGATGCTCACAAGGGTTTTACTTGTCGCAGTGTAAGTAACTGTGCACTTATGCTTTAAGTATTTTTTCCTGGATTACTAGAATAATTATTGTTGCTTTTTGCTTCACACAGACACTTCATTTTGCCCATATGGGGAAATGTTTTGCGACTTCAGAAGAGAGACTGGGTGGGCAGTCCATCTGCAAGCATGACAGGTAATTATTTACACTACGCTATAGCCTTTGCACTAAAAGAATTAATTAGAAATAACTGATTTTCTTTTTCCTAGAGGGTGATGTGGAATGTTTCTCTGAGTACATGGAACTTTGGATCCATAGAATGAGAATTGAGGGACTGAGGCTTTGGCTTTCTGGAATATTAAGGATTCAAGGTGAGATATATGGGCATGTAATTACTGAACTTAACATAATAGAAGAAAACAAACTGATCTATGTAATTTTATGAAAAAAATGACGGTATCCACATTGCATATATTACACTTTGATATAACTATTTTGTAATTTATACTTGATGGAGGATAGGACACTATATGTAATGATATAATAAAAAAGAATATAATGAAACACGAATGTCCTTCTTGGGGGATAAAAAAAACATATAAACTTATGTTAACTAAAACTTTGTACTGTTAATATTATATACTTCACACATATACTACTTTTATACTTATTGTAATCATATAAAGTTACTTTAAGAGTTCCTTATGTCACACGGTAACACAGACACTGTAATTGTAGACAGTGTAAGGTGTGAGTAAGGCATTTTAAACAGCAAAAATACAAAGAAAATGTTCTAAATATGTTCTGTGTAGTAGTTTTATAAATCTCTTGCTCATTCCAGTGGGTCTGGTGTCCATGGAGAATCTAAACCATCAGCTGTCTTCATGTGGGTTTGCCCTTCACAGAGATCTAGACAAGAACTATATCTTCAGAGTCATGTACAGTGGATGTTTTGTCCAGTTAGAGGTCAGAAAATGTCCCTGTTTGTCACTGAAACATATTGTGTTGAAGGATTTTTAATACTGCATCCCAGAATAACATTTGGTAGTGATTTTTCAGCATGGCAGTTATGTGATTGTGCTGAACCTGCAGAAGAGAGTAAGTCGTTTTGGTGGCAGGACTCAAACGTTTATGATGAGGTGTCCAGCAGTGTTAGCGCCTCCTAACAGAGAGCACATCCAGTGTGATTCAAACTTCATTCAAGTAAGAATATGTGATAATCCCTCACTTGCCCTCTCTTTTTCGCTCTTTTTTCGAACATTTTCAAAGCTCCTTTTGTTTTTGAGGTTACCAGAGAGATCCCCGTGGATAACTGGAATAATGAGGTGATTTCTAATAATAGTTGATATGTGATGTCACGAAGAGATGAATGGATCTAATGTGAAGTATTTCTGATGTGGTTTTTCCACTCAGCTCGACTGGTCTCTGGCCTTGAGAGGAAGTCTGGTGGTGGCTTTGGAGGATTCCAGTCTTATTCAAGTAAATGTTAAAATGCATAAACCAAACATGACAGTTCAAGGGAGGAGGGACACCATCTTAAGTCCAGTGCAGGTAAGACTGTGCTGTCAGTTTGTGGCTGTGAGAATTTGTAATAGGTTAGTAATGTATAAAAAAATGTTAAATACAGTTTATTCTAAATATTTTATATTTTTTCTTTTAAGTGGCAATATTTGTGTAAAACAAAAACAACAACAGATGATTTAAAAATTAAAATTATATGAGTGCATTTTCTAATATAAATTTATACTGTGTGTCTGTTTGGCAGAAATAAAAATGTTATCTATTAATTAAAATAAAATGTTATTGAATATTTACACTGTTACCTGTAAATTTAAATACATTGTATTCTCAATTTTATGCCATAATATGTATAACTAGGTCTACAATAAAACATAGGGAATATAATACTACCATGGAAAAGTTTTGTATTTTTCTGCTCACCGTGTCTGCATTTTTAAAAATTTTTTAAAGAAAGTGTTTAAGTATAAAAGTTTTTACTGCCACTTTTGATCCTGCTGACTGGGCCACCGTACTAATGTCTGCCACCCAGTGGTTTGTGAATGAATGACATATTTTTGGTCCTTGAATGCTTATTTTGATTCATTGTGTTGAGTTAAAAGCAGGGCTGGGTGGGGATTTGGGAGTGAATTTCAAGATGGGACTAAGTTCCAGTTCAAAATGTCATTTATCCACACGATAGCCTCCAAATGCTATGCAAATTTCACACATAAATTTGGTGGGATTTACAGCATCTATAGTTTTAGGGATTTACAGCATCATGGTGCAGGTTAGTACGAACAACACAAATGTCTCCAACTAGAGTCCCCCAGTAAATCTCGGTTATTTCTACCACTGGTTTAATGTAGCTAAACTGGCTAGGTTTGCCTATAAACCTCTTATTTAATCCAATGTGTACTTCAAATAATGCAGCAGCGTGTTTATTTGCATTCAAAATATTCTGATCTTTTAGGTTTTGAAATCTGAAGGACATTTCTTACCTCTCAAACTGGTCAGTGGCCATTATGCCTACAGCATGGAGGCAACCTGCCCAAAAGGTTTGTTACTATGGTCATATCATAGCATTTATTTTCTTTATTTAGCAATTTTTCTATCACTTACCATTCTGCATGTTTCTTTCAGTGCACCAGTTTCCATCTAAGGACACGGTGCTGCATGTCTATAAACGGCGCATGGGCTTGACCAAGAGAGGTGGATATCAAAATGAGACCCTGTCAGTTAGCAATGTGATTGTGGAACAGACCGACACATTCACCTGGTCAGAGACGAGTGACTTTGTGCAGCTTGTTATTCCCACAATCTACATTCAACAGAAAAAGGTTTGTAGTGACTTCATACAATAAAGACTTTGCTTAAAATAAATAAATACCTATATTCAGCAATGTTGCATCATGTTAATTTCAAATACTTATATCACTGACAACAGTAGTCCATCCAGGATATTGTCATTTAAAAGTTGTTGTTGCAGCCCTCAACTGATGTTGATGTTAACATGTTGTGTTTTGGCCTGAAGCTCCACCCTCCACCTATCGACCAATCACAAAATCAGTAGTGTTTCGGCATCTGGGTTGCCAGCTCCGCTCTAGTTACCACAGCTGCAGCTACAAACGTTCCTGCTGATCCTGCAGCATATCTGGCAACCTTGAGTCAGGGGGGAGGGGGAGAGGGGATACACCGCTCTACAGTCATTTGAAAGGAATTGCAGTACCAGCTTTGTCCACAATCTTCCTTTAAATGCAGGTTTCACAGACCAGGCTGTTTTACCTTAACGCAACTTGCACTGGTATATCTAAAAATATGTCAGTGATTTGGACACTCAGAAATGAAGATCAGGAGAACCTGGATATATCTTTCAAGCAGACGTTACTCTTTATTGAGAACATGTACTGTCCGTAGCTGCAGTCATCAAGTCTCTCAAACAGTATAAAACACTGTAATTTATCCACATTTCAGGGGGAGGGATTTACACAGTAGAGGAGGAGACAATCTAAACAAAGGAATGCAAGTGTTGTATAGGTAAAGGGACACACCCCAGACTTTCACTGTCACCAGTTCTAATCCTATCAGCATAACATATCAATCAAAATGCATAGATGCAAATCTAATCACTCTGACAGTATCGCTCATACCTTCACATTATTAGAGACAAAAGCACAACTGTGCTCTGAGCTTATCATGCTAAATGGTCAGGAAGTGCATAAAGACAAAAGACTAATGTCTCACACACATGGGCTGATTACCTTGATATTGTTGGAATATTAGAACAATCTTTACCTCAAACTGTAAAACACTTTATACATAATGTTTTGAGTTTATATACTATTACATTACATTGGAACCGTGATATAACACTGTATCTGTAATCCACAAGTGCCACTGTTTTGTCCCAAGATCAGTATCTCAATGTTTTTTTTTTCTATGGCATATTATAAAATCTACTTAAATGTCTTCATTAAACCAAGGCCTGATCCTCGCTTAACCTAAAGCCTATCTGTGAAACCAAGCCTAAATTTTTTTTTAAATTAAGGCCAAGTTTCAAAGACGGATAAAACTAAGCTAGGATTAGGCTGTAGTTCAATAATATTTTCATTTAGTAATTTAGCAAAAGCTTTTATCCAAAGTGACTTAAAGATGAGAGCAATAGAAGCAATCAGACATCAAGGGGCAACACTATGTAAGTGCTGTAACAAGTCTAGCACAGTACATAGCAGTCTTTTTTTTTTTTTAAGCTGCTGTCCGTAACTTTTTTTGTGTTCAGGATTTACACAAATTATATAATGAGAATGTACAACATGAATCCATTTTTTAAAACAAATTTGTGTCTTACCCTGAATCATTACGGTACGCTTATAATAAGTGTTTATATCGGGACTATTTCAGACCGGTCTGGTATGAACCGCCGCAGAGGGCTGTGTGGCTCTCCACATAAACAGAGAGAAGTAGCTTCGATGGAATGTTCTTCCATAAGACTCCTGCAGTTATGTATATTAATCGCTAGAGCGGCAAAAGTTACGGACTGCTAGCCTAGAAATCTGACGCACCCTAGCGGCAGCAAATCTAATCTGCCGCGAGTGTCGTCTATCAACTCTCAATACACTTCTGAGCTGTAAACGCCAAACTCTGGTCGGGCCAATCACATCGTGTATAGAGTCGGTGTGTGGGGCTTAACAATGATGGCTGAGTTACTTTTGCGTGCTTTTAATAAACATAGAAACCGGCGAACTGGTCTTTCGAATCAGCTTTGACCGCGACTCTGGAAGACTTGGAGTTGAGCCTTTCTCTGAGAAAAGAACGGCACTGATGTCATTCTTAAAGCTACACTGTGTGATATTTTCCCCCATCTAGCGGTGAAAAGGTATATGACCATCCAGTGAATAATAGTTTCTGTTCCTCTCAATTCTGATTTCGTTTTAACTCCTACGGTGGCCAATTTAGTCCAAGATTAACATGGCAATCCCCCTCTTCACATTCGACATGGTGCCATCGAGTGTTAAAACACGAAAGGCAAAGCTTGAATTTATGGGTATGTCCCTCTTTGGCTAATGTACTTTCAAGATGGAGGGGCAACATGGTAACCAGCATTCAAACCCCTCACACCTCACCGTATTTTCAATGGCATATTATAAACTCACGAGAATACTTTATTACTTTAAAGAAGTAAATATACATTAATGAGCACATATTTTTGAAAGAACTAAGTGTTTTTAGCTAAGAATAAACAAAAAAAGTTACACAGTGTAGCTTTAAGAAGGGAAGATGTGTTCTGAGTTTTGCCAACCGGTGTCATGACAAATCCTGTCCGCCTATGAAATTTTGCCCGCAAGGACCCCTAGAGTGATTCTATTGGCTGAAAGAAATTTTAATAGGTAATCTGTTCAGAGCCTGATTACAATTCTTACAAAATCGCGATTATTTTTGCTGTTTAAATTGTGTTAAAATAGTCTTTAATGTCTTACAAATCATGTTTCATATACTAGTAGTAGCCTATATAACTGAAGCTATAAGTGCTTATATACGTATATAAGATATAAACAAGCATATCTCATATATAATCAATTTATTTTGTGCACCTGTTCTGTATATTGCTGTTTTTTTTAAATTATTTATTATTTACATTATACATTACTATATCATGATTTTTTTATTGGTACTTGGTTTATCAGTCAAAATAATTCAGAACATGTTTTTGCTCCCATTATAGCAATCAATTACATATTTCAAATACATGTGTTGCGTGTGTATGTGTGTACTTAGTATGGCAATGAATTCATAGTTTATTTTTAAACAATTGCTTGTCCAGAACCATGTATAACAACTTTTGATCAGGCATTTAAAACCGCACAGGCGGACAGGATTTGTCATGACAACTGTCGGCGAAAGTTTAATCTGCACAACTAGCTCTGCTTCACCTTCGATGCTCTGGTTGGTTGTAGCGCTATCCTATCGCGTGCAGAGGTTGTTTGAAAGACGACCGTTTATCCCGCCCTTCGGATTGAGCCCAGTCAATGGTGAGTTTCCAGACCAAACATCTTGATGTGTCTGGCTTGTCAGGCTAACGGACTGCAGCTTTAAAGAAAAACGAATAGAATATGTAAGTGCTAGTCTTAATTGACCAGGTGCTGCTGGAAAAGTTGTGTCTTTAGATGTTTTTGAAAATGGCTAACGTTAGACTCAGCTGCTCGAATTGAGATCGGCAGGTTGTTTCTTGTGGGAACGAACGGTCCAGAGGCCTGTTCTGTTGCATAAAGCTAGCTGATCCAGATAAATCAAACCTGGTTTAAATCAAGTTCAACGGTCTCACAAAGTTTGGTATACACGTTCTTTGTCAACTCCCTAGAGTTTGCGAATTGCGATTATTAACTCCGAAGCGCGTGCACCTGAAAGTGTGACACGTGCGGCAAACAGCCAATCCTAGTGTCCGTTTGATTTACTTCTCTTCTGACGATTGAGAGAGAGTTTTGAAAAATATCAGGATATTAAATGCATATACAAAGCAGGAATAAACACTGCTGCTGTAGCAAAAATTTGAGAACGCAGCTGAAAGAATATCTGACTATATCAATGATGTGAATCAAATATGCCTATAGGTTCACAAAGAGCTCATAAATACACGTTGTTTAAGACAATTATCAATTTATTTACTGGGACCATACTCTTGAGTTGTCTGACCTCACTGCTTCATTCTGGGTAAGTTGCAAAGGTTTGATAGTGCATGCCGGAAGGCCAGCTAGAAGAGCATTAAAGTAGTTCAGTCTGGAGAGAACAAGAGCTTGGACCAGGAGTTGTGTGGCCTGCTATGATAGGAAGGGTTTAATCTGCCTGATGTTGTATTACACAAATCTGCAGGACCGTTTTTTAATTTATTTATCAAATATCTTTTTTAATTAATTTATCATTTGTAATTGGGTTAAATCAGGTAACTGGTTAAATTAAAGTATTGTTTTTTAGGATTGCATTGGTCACGAAGGTGAGAAACTTCAGCAAAATTTCTACAAGATAGATGCTGTTCTCACCTTTAAAGAGACAAATCACAAAATGCACTGGACCATGGAAAACACCTCTCCATGTTCAGGTTAGTGTCTCCTAGACTGTTTCAATCTTCAATCAGGTATGCATTTAAATCTAAAAATGTATACAATTGTTTTTCAGAGATGTTAAAATCACATTTGATGCACGGTGATCTAAAAGAAGCTAATTTTACAACACGTTCGCCTCAGGGGATTACAGATGAGCCGGAAGCTCCTGTTGGTTCCACCAAAGAGTTTACTCCTTTAGTGACACTAAAGACTACAGCATCACAAACAGCAGATGAAGAAACCAGCATAACCTTTGTACCAACCCAACAAATCCAAACAACTGAGGCTCCTAATATATCATCTCGCCTTTCATTATAAATAGAGATGGTGAGAAAAAAGTGACTGCAGCTATACTTTATGGCCTAAAGCATGACAGAGATCTCTCCAGAAGTTCATCTGTGCATCATTTACTGAGAGGGGCCGTAATGCACAACGGATGGAAATGCAGGTACCAACTGCACATGTCAGTGATTTTCCATACAACACTATTACAATTGGTAGTCCATTAATCACAGCAGATGTAATCACAATTTGAAATACAGCTACACATTTAAGCGCCATTTTCACTCAGACTGGGATTTACAACACAACAGTCAAGTGGACCCATGCATCTTTTCCGTTGACAAGCAAAGTGCCATTGGAATCACATGCGGGGAATGATTACATCTAAGACTGTTGGTCATGCCAGTTAAAAACAAGCTACTGTCTCAAAACTCTTTCAACTGTGTGTGTTTCCTCTCAGGAGCAAACATGGAACAGTAATACATTTTGTAGCTAACATGATTGGTGTTAATTCTCAATTTGTTCAATAACTATTCCTGTCGCTTCCCTGAAAGACAGAACGTGCCTGACAGTTTAGCAGTTGCTCTTTGTAACATTATAGTACAGTTCCTCTAATCTTGTTTGTATTATACGATTATTTAGGTGTATTTAGAGCTATATAGATTGCTTATTTATTATGGGGTTCTCTGGAATACTTAATTCCAATTGCTCTGTCATGGCATTCAGCGATCCAAAGTTTCCTAATACTCATTGCTGTACATCAGTCTGATTATTTGGGTAACTTAAACCATTGTCATGAGAATTCAGGAACTCTTTGAAATTAGTTTTCAATAAACTATCAGGAATAGTTATACTAAGTACACAAAAGCCACATTCATTTAAAATAGGTATTTTGATATACTATGCTGTATAATTAAAAGAAATTGGACAAGGCAATATCTTCCACTTGATAAACTTTTAATAAGCAATAATAATAAACAAATAATTCAACATAAATACTTAGTTATTTAAAATTTTTTAATATTTGGACATTTAACACTTGCATACTGACATGTTCATGTCTAGTATCAAACCACAAACTTCCTTGTTTCTTACAAACGCGACTGGTCTCATCTTGCGTCTCAGTTATTGATTTTAGTAAAAATGACCTCTGATGACTTCTGTATTAATATTACTGTAATAATTGTTGGTAGGCCGATGTTTCGTATTGTTTTGCACTATTTTCTGTGTGTTATCCCTTACACAGAGTATTTATATAGATATGTAGGTATATTAAATACTGCAGGTTTTTTTTCTGGGAAACCAAATTACAGATAATCTTGTGACTGGCACATGTTCTGGATTAATACAGTACACACACAGTGTTTGTCTTAAACCGATGCGTTGTTTGTGGTTTGGATGATCCTAATGTGGACAACCACCAGAGATGTTTTCTTGCTGAAGCCTGGAGTCTGACGTCAACATAAGAGCGTTTTTCCTTCAAGGATGTGATCTCTGTTGTAAAATTGTAATTTTGCTGTGCTAGTTTGTGTCTTTAGTAATGCTTTGATGCTGGCTAGCAAGCTCTCAGTGTGGCAGTATGATGAACAGCCAGATGAGGTCAGCATTGTTCAGTGTTTGGCTTTTCTGAAGCATTCCAGCTCACCTCAAGGCAATGATCACTGTGTAAAAGTTTGCAAAATTTTGAGGTTGGTGTCAGTTGCTCTAAAGTGCACATGTATATATTTTTCATATGCATGACTGACGCTTTATGGCCATGATTTATTTTACTCATAAGACATTGATGTACATACTCCCTCAGATTCAGTGGAAAAACAACCTCAAATGTGAGGTTAGTTAATTTGCCTTTACTACGCAATTTCCCACGCTTGAATAAATTCAATTAGACTTTTGAAAGGGCAGGCCATTTTAATGTAACCCAGGCAAGATATTCTTCTAAATTCTGAGCATCTGGAAAAAAAGACCACTGAGACTCGTAAAAATTTATTGTGATTACAGTCTCGATATTTGAGCAAACCAAAGAACACCCTTTTTCATCCTAGTTGTGTTTATGTCTGAAAGTATGTGTTCTATATTAAATGACAAAACAAGAGCACACATTTGTATGCATTGGATAATGTGTCCTCTAGTCTAGAGCTTTGCACTCCGTCTCCGGCACAGTGTAATTCTCACCCAGGGGGTCAGAGGGGGGCCACACCGCCAGGGTTTTCTTTGGCATCTGTTGCATGAACTTGTGAACAGGATACACAATAACAGCACAAAGTACACCAACATCTCAAGTCTTTCATGTGGCTGTTTTGAGCCATTATGTTATTAGTGTAGGCTTAAAAATTCCTTTCATGTCCCCCTCCTTTTTTTTTACACGAGTTGCACATCTGTGAGATGTTTGAAACCACACACTGGTTAAATTCTTCATCGCTTTCGGAGATGTTTTTAATTGTCATAATTGATAACGATATGAGTTAAACATTCACACATTATCAAAACTTTGTTCTTGTATTTTTGTTTTTAAATGAAGATTTATTACAGCCCTTCTTTGGTTGAAACATATATCACGATTTATTCTTTTAAAAAAAACAATATATTTCTACACAAAAAGAAACATTAGTCATTGTTAACTTATACAGTTGGACCAGACCATTAGTGAAAATGTTTTACTAAAAAATAATATATTTATAATAATATTACTGAATACGAACAGTAATAAACATGTTTTATGTCCCACTGACAATTCTCACATTAAAATAGAAAAATGCAAATTTTAACCCTGGACCACAAAACCAGTCATGAGTCGCACTATGGCAAGCCATTTTGACTTTTATTCATTCACATGATTTGAATTCTTGATATCGACAATGACATTTTCACTAGTAAAATGCTAATTCTTGATATCAGTAATTATATTTGCACAAGTGAAATGTCACCATATGCTGCCATTCAAATTCAATTCTTGATATAAACAATTGAATTGCTACAAATTTTTGATATCAGCAATTCAATTGCCACTAGTGACAATGTTAATTTATGATCTAATGAATGTGATTATTAGTAAGAGAGCCATTTTAGATATCTGAAAATATATTGATATCAGCAATTGAATTCTTTATATCGACAATTCAATTCTTGATATCAGAAATGCTAATTGTTGATATCAAGAATTGAATTTGAATGGCAGCCTATGGTGACATTTCACTTGTGCAAATATAATTACTTATATCAAGAATAAGAGTTTGAGATTAATGAGTTTTTGCTAGTTTAAATTAATTTTTTGATATCAATAATTAGCATTTTAGCTAGTGAAAATTTAATTGTTGATCCTTTGAATGAATAAAAGTCAAAACGGCTTGCCATAGTCACACGGATAACAATACATTGTATGGGTCAAAATGATCGACTTTACTTTTATGGAAAAAATCATTAGGATATTATGTAAAGATCCTACCATAAATATATATTTAAAAAGTATTGTTAGTAATATGTGTTGCTAAGGACTTCATTTGGACAACTTTAAAGGTGATTTTCTCTATTTGCACCCTCCAGATTTTCAAATAGTTGTATCTCGGCCAAATATTGTCCTTTTCTAAGAACCATACATTATTGGGAAGCTTATTTAATCAGTTTTCAGATAATTTATAAATCTCAATGTCCAAAATTTGACTGTTATGACTGGTTTTGTGGTCCAGGGTCACAAATAGACTTGAGCCCCATTTAAATGTAATGTATAAAACTGTGTCTATGTGTGTGTCTGTCTATATGAATTTGTTTTAGTATTTCTTGCTCAGGTTTGTAAAAGCAAGCTAACAATTGCGTATCAATTTGTTGAACTGATTCGGCAATGAGCTTTCCACAACAGGGCGAGAGTTGGCAGAGGAAAGAGGCTCTTGGAAGGGAAGGGAAGGCTTTGGTGGTTATGCTCTGACTCTTTATCTTACTTGCTGGGCAATTACAGAATCATGGGTCAACCATGCATGTAACCGCAGCTTCGTTGCACAGTAGCAGATGTACTCACGACATTAGCTGGTAGGAGCGTGAAGGTAAACATAAACAGATGCAGCTGGTTGCTAGGGACACTCGCCAACTTGTGTGCCCTAATGATTCCCATGTGTGCGGGTGCATATCTGCAGCAGTGGGCAGAATGCAGGCATACGCTGTGTTTCAGCAGTGCCAGAGTTTCTCAATGGGATATTTGTGAATGAGTTTAGCAGCAGTGGTTTTTGGGAGGGTGTTTCCCATTGGCATCGTGCCCCTCCTAGTAAGTTAAAGCTGATGAAGCAGTTTTCTTCATGTCTTCAATTTACCATTGATTATAATGTTTTGAAATTATTGGAAAGGTCTTTTTCTATTTTTCTTAGTGCGCCTAATGAGTGGTATATTTGCTTTCACACATTTTCCTTCTGTTGTATACATCATTGTATAAATAAGATGAATGTAACAACTATTTACAATTGTGCATTTGGCCTAATCTAAACTTCCCGTTTGTGTTTTTTTACAAAGCAATTCCAAACATAGTCCAAGACATATAACTTCATTACATGTTATTTTATTACATCATTGTGAGATCCAAAATCTTTTTATCGTTTTTTTTGCATCACATATTTTAGTAATCACCATAAATTAGGTATCATTCAAAAGCTTTGGAAATCGATATTCATCCTATGAAAACCATTTTGAAATTGGACATTGCGTTTTTACTTAAAATTGTTTTAGTGGGCTCCTCCTCTTGTGGGTGATGTCAGAATTCAATTACTACTAAATAATTAAAACCTTAATTAATCTTGACAAAACGCATATCGGCAGAAAGTACTGAGCCATATTTGGCAACTACTTTGTGGTAGAAGAGATATTTGGATGGAAATGTATTAATTTGTTACAAAAGCATGTATTAAAAAAATTAAATTAAATGTGGGTGACACCCGGTGACTTATGGTACCGCGCTGAAACCAAATCTCATTTCACCTTTGGGATGAATTGGAGCGGAGACTGCGAGCCAGGCCTTCTCGTCCAACATCAGTGCCTGACCTCACAAATGCGCTTCTTGAAGAATGGTCAAAAATTCCCATAAACACACTGAACCTGAACCTTTTGGAAAGCCTTCCCAGAAGAGTTGAAGCTGTTATAGCTGCAAAGGTTGGGTCAACTCGATATTAAACCCTACGGATTAAGAATGGGATTTCATTAAAGCTCATGTAAAGGCATGTGTCCCAAAACTTTTGCAAATATAGTGTAGGTCTATATTCCAAAGCATTCTTGAATTACAACCATATAGGTTTGGTCTATTCTCAATAAGGGGGGAGACAGTTAAAGGGTTAGTTCGCACAAAAATGAAATTTATCTCATTAAAGACTCACCCTAATGTCGTTCCACACCCGTAAGACCTCTGTTCATCTTCAGAACACAGTTTAAGATATTTTATATTTAGTCCAAGAGCGTATGCAAGTGTATGCACACTATACTGTCCATGTCCAGAAAGGGAATAAAAACATCATCAAAGTAGTCCATATGAGACATCAGTTAGTTCATTAGAAATCTCTTCAAGCTTCGAAAATACATTTTGGTCCAAAGATAACAAAAACGACGACTTTATTTATCGTTGTCTTCGCTTCTGCGTTTTGTTTTCAATCCTCAAATAAAGATTCAAACGGTTAAGAATTTAGCGTAATTCAGCGTATTGATTCATGATTTGAATCGCATGTCAAACTGCTGACTTTCCCTTTCTGGACATGGACAGTATAGTGTGCCTACACTTAGATACGCTGTCGGACTAAATATAAAATATCTTAAACTGTGTTCTGAAGATGAACGGAGATATTACGGGTGTGGAACGACATTAGGGTGAGGAGTTAATGACATCAATGTCATTTAAGTGAACTAACCCTTTAAGGGATTAAAACAAATAATTATTAACAAATCAAAACTAAAAACAAAGAAAATGTATATCACAATTATTATAAACAATATTAAAAATAGAAAAATGCTCAATACAAGCATTTTCACGAGTGTTCTTAGACTTTTGGACCCCCACTTTTTAATAACGTGGAAAGGTTTGAGGTTGGTAAAAAATTGTTTTATCTTTGACAGAAAATCTTAAAGGCTGCATTTATTTAATTAAAAATACAGTCAAAACAGTATTGTTACATTTTATTTTTAAAATGTAATGTATTCCTGTGATGTGAAGCTGGATTATAAGCATCATTATTTTTATTCTTCAGTGTCACATAACATATATTTTTCTATCCATAAGCTGCTTTTTTCTAGCCTGACGTGGTCATACTCAATTCTAGTCAGAATATGAGTCTGAAACTGCTCCATTGGGCTGTGATTATGGGGCGTGTTTCAACTGAACCAGGAAAGACCTCAATTGGATAGACCTACAACCAATCAGAGCAGCGAAGTGACGCATTGTCAAATGTCAACAGAGTTCAACTGCACTGTGTTGCCAAGTCCGTGTTCTTTTTCCCTGCGGGTTGTTTTCTATGCCCAAGGGTTGAAGTGACTATTATGCGATATATAGACCCATGAGTGCGAATTTTAGCAGGCAACCTTGCCAAAATAACACATTTTACCCCCCAAACGCCTTTTTTCCCCCGGAGAACCCCACAAGAAGCTATTGTTTAGGGCTAGTAGTTGATGGGTTTTGTTGTAAAAACTTGGCAATCCTGTCTGCACGTGCGGTAGTATCAGGCTGGAATACACAATCTTTGTCGGTGTTGTAAAAAAAATAAAAATAATTTAATGATTCAGAGTACTTACCCAACATGATCATCATTTCTGAGGGAAATTGTGAAGGTGAATGCAGATACAAACAAGCTCTCCGTTTAGGATTCGTAAAAATATAATCCAAGCCCCTTTGATGACGTGCATGATTACGTTACTGTTGATCATCTGTCCATCATCGTCTAAAGCCCGCCCTGATGATTTCATTGGTCCGAACAGTTTCTGTTCGGGGATAATTACTCCTCTATGGAGCAAGGCCAGACCGAACTGCCCGACCTAAAAATTTTGTGGGCGTGTCTAAGTTCGGCTGGCATCCAGGCTATCTTTTTTCAGTAAACGCACAGCAAAAACAGCTGGCACCTGCAAAACATTGTTGCTTTATCAAAGGTCATATTCATGTAATATGATGTAATTCAGTGATTAATACGATAAATGATCAGTTCTCAATATACCTATTCTTATATTCACAGTAACTATCAGCCATGCAGCAGAAAGCATATGATAGACAGGTTTAGTTTGGAGATTTAGTTGTGCCTCATTTTGCTCTGTAACAAATTAAACCGTCTTGTCCTGATCTTGTAAGCCAAAGTCCGTTTAAGCAGTTGATGTTTGCGTTAGGTTGAAGCATTATAGCTCACGAGGCCTTGTTCTGGCGATTGTCCGTTTGAACTGGTATCGTACGTGCCTGAAGCTGCAGTGTCTGGGAGGTCCCTTTTTGAACCGTGTCCAGGCCTGTCGCCCAGATGAGATCTTTAGGAAGGGGTTGAGTTTTTTTGTGATATCCTGTGTGTGTTCACCATCTGATTACACACAGGGCCTAATTCCTCTTTGTGAGTGTGCGTTAATGACATCCAGGTTAAATAGACTTGCAAAGAGCTCAGAGGAAATAAAGCGAAAGCGTTTTCTGACTGATATTTTGATTAGAAAATGATTTCGCTCGCATCCACTGCTTCTGTTCGACTGGAATGAGTTGCTCCAGATCTCGGTGTCAAACTCCCCCACTCTCCCTCCCCTTCTCCCAGCATCCTCTTTGCTGTGAAGCCCTCTGCCAACAGCCTGCGCCTCTCCTCTCTCTCTCATTAACCACAACTGTCAGATCCTCCAGATGATGAGCAATTAAACCAGATAATAAACGCTTGCCATCAATTCCTGTTTGTTTGTTGTTGTTGTTGTCGTTGGCGGCAGGGGCTCCTCTCATGCCACCTTAGTGCTAACTAGTACTTCTGTAATGCACCACCGGTAGCAGAATCACTCTCTCAGAGCCTTCTGCCAACACTAACAAAGCTCTAACTGCTCATTGTAAGGCACCAGATTGATAATAAGGCACACTGAATGTTAACAATTAGATCATAATCAGAGCCAGCACGCCAAGGCTGCTCTTTTATCCCCTGCTTGAAAGAATGGCAAACAAAGCTCTGCAAACTGCTAAGATAAAATATTACCTCTGAATAATCATGTCTCTCAGCTACCAAAAGCCACGTAAGCTGTACAGCGCCGCACATGCGACTCGCGGTAAAGTCTCCTCTGTTTGCTCATGTATTAGAGCGATAAGGCGGTCTTGCTGCATTTTACTAGCCGTCTCTTCCTGGAAAAGAGGTTAAAGGTGGACTCAGTCATTAGCATCACCAAACTACAGTGTATTTATATATACACTGCTGTTCAAAAGAAGATTTTATTTTCGAAGAAATTAATACATTTATTCATCGAGGATGACAAAATTGGCAGTAAAGACATTTATAATTTTCCAAAATATTTCTATTTCAAATAAATGCTGTTATTTTATCTTTCTATTCAGCAGAAATTTTGAAATGATGTATTACTGTTTCCACACAAAATATTCTTGAGCAGCAAATCAGCATTTTAGAATGATATGGCACTGAAGTCTTTAAAGGTTGGTTAAAAAACTGTAAAAACCGGTTAAAAAAATCAGTAAAAGATCTTTATTCAGTTGCTGCTTTACATTTTCAACTTGGCTGCATAAATAATTTCAACTTAAATTATATTAAACTGAAAAAAAAAAAAAAGTTTAATCCCGTAGTTTAAATTGCCTAACTTTATCTTATTTTAAATTGTAATAATATTTAACAATATTACAGTTTTTACTATATTTTGTTTTAAATAAAAGCAACATTAGACAGCATAATAAAAAAAAAAATTGTACCAACCCCCAAATTTTGATTGGTTGTTATAGTTGTATATATTATTATATGTATTAATGTGTTATTTAATTACTATTAATATAATTTTGTAATTGGATTTTTTTAACATGATTTTTTTATTGGTTAGTTTACAAACCTTCACCTGCAATTATATTTTGATAATATTAATTTAATATTAAGCATTTAATTTAAATGAGTACAAATAGTAAAATCTATTTTAAATAAGCTTTTTGAATTCATATAAAAAAGTGGTGTTTTTTGTAAACAAACATCATATTTTCGCTCTTTTATAATTTGCATGATCGCTGAACCAGATCAGAAAGGTTGGATTGTTTGGTTTTTGTCAACACACAACCAATTTTTTTATCTGATTTTGTTTAACTGGCTTCATGTGCCAGGCTCAAACAAACGCAGCAATGTTTTCATGCAAGGTCTGTCCTCAAATGGCTTTTATTTAATTATTACTCTTTACACTTTTGTGGGCCATCAGGTGAGGTACTTTTTGTCTGTGTTACTGTTTAAATGTAGTGTGTTTGAAGTTCACAATTTCAACATGGTGCTTCAACCCTTGTCCTATAGATCACAAATGAAAGGCTCTGAATGGCTCTCAAATTTTGAGCATGGGCCAAACATCTTGAACTTTGAAACTTCCTTGCTAAAAACAGGTTTTGTTATACTGGAAGTTTCTCGACAGAATAACAAAACAGTGTCCATATATATCTGTCACAACACAGCGCAGGTCTGCCAGGAAAATATACTGGTCACTTCTAGAAATAAGAAAAGAAGCACAGATTCTCTGAAACATCTGATTTCCCCTTCTCCATGGAAAAATGTGTTTGTCTCTTTGTTTTAGAATAGAATTTCCCTCGAAAACACTTTTGGAAACTAAACAAAATTGACCATCATTAGATTTATTGTCTTTTCATCCTTTGTTTCTGCAGGCTGTTTGTGACTTTGCTATGGAAACGTAGGTATTATTTACTCTCGAGTCGGTTTACAATAACCTTCCCTTTCCTGACCAAACAACAAAGGAAATATCGGGTCAGGCGTCTCCCTGCCAACTTCATCTGGCAGATTCTGTCTCACTTTCAGTGTGTATACACAAACCCCGATAATGATGCATTTGAGGGTCTATTTTTGAGCTCGAGCTGATGAAACTCTTGAACCTATCCGAGCGGCCATCCTGTTTTGCCCACCTTCTGAAGTTTAGTGGAAACGGCAAATACAGAATTTACTAAAACACTTCTATTTAAAAGTACACTCAGCATCCTGGACGTGAGGCACATTTGCGTCACAGCGAGTCAGTGAGTCGTCAGTGATTGAGACTATGGAATTTTCCGTGGGGATTTGGGAAGAGATTGTTAATCTTGAGTGACAAAAGACCAATTTCCGCTGCGGTCTTGTGTATGAAGGGCTGATTTGAATAGATGTGGCATGGTGACCAAGAGGCAGGCTGGTTGTTTTGTGGGCTTATGGGGGATGGGCATGATGTTCCAGGGGACAGTATGTGCTGATAAATTCTAATGGCTGGAGATGCCCCTCTCTGACATGAGATGAGTCCGTGTGATGCCGTGTGGACGTGCTGTCTGACAGCCACCCAAAGGGTCCTGTAGCCTCAGGACCAGAGATTCAGAGCAAACGGAAAATTGTTTTGTTTCTTTAGACAGATCAGTGCCTGAAGAGTTTGGACACTAGTGAAAGCACAGTGATTTGCTGTCTTAGTGAGGTTTTGAAAAGATGATAGTTTGTTAGTGTCACATATTGTGTGAGAATACATGTACATACTGTAGACCAGCCTTTCTCAAAGTGGGTGCCGCGGCACACTGGGGTGCCCCCTGACTGTGTCAGGGGTGCCGCCAAAAAATTACGTAGGCTAAAAAAAAAAAAAATATCAGAAATGTAATATATGAAATATATTTGAATTTATATAAATACATTCTTCTTCTTTGTATCCCTTTCGCACGTACGATCACACATTTACACATGTGATTAGAACGTTCAGTGCATCACGTTCATTCAAATGTGCTTCCGCATTGGCTTGCACTGAGCCAGAGACAGGCGCGCTCAGAGCTGTCATATATCACAACTTTTCAGTGTTTTCAGCCACATAATGTTTATTTTGGGTTTCATACATATACGTACTAAAAAAAACCAATACATTTAGAGTTTGTAAAATACACAATGATGAAAAATGAAGAGGCAATAATAATCCTTTCCATTATAATTAGTTTTATTCATATCAGATACACATTGTGTCAGTAACTTTAAAGTTTACTCTATTCTTCTCCCAGTTCACCTGCCACTTACTTTTATGTATTTTGGGAGAAGTGGATGAATTCACGTCTTGTAAATCCAACAGATCCGATTTTCTGAACTGCGCCTGCGGCGGTGATGACGGCGCCCATCGTGCATACAGCTCAACTAACGTGATAATTAAGGTGTTTAAACAACAAAACACTTCCACTTGTATATATTTGACAATCGGAATATCAGATATTTCAGGCCATATATAACAAATTTGTGAATATTTTGAATAAAAAAGGGAAAATGACATAAAAGCAGATCATCATTCATTCAGCTCTGTTGTTGCTGCGGTGTGTCACGGGACAAGCAATGACGCGTCACCATGGAAACCATAAAGTGACACATTAATAACGGTCGCTTTGAAAAACTCACGCTGGGGGGTCAGCCAGAATGTTTTACATTTGCGTGTGAAAGAGTTCAACATATGAGCGGATTAATAAAATTGTAAATTAATTTTAGATAAATACGCCTCACATCAGTAACTGTCATGACGTCCTCACCGGGGTCGCGTGACAGTTGGCTACATTGTTTTATAATTTAACCGCGAAAATACATTTGATTTCACAAAGAGCAAGAAACAAGCAACAGCAGCATGGATCATTTTTTAAAAAGAAAAGCCCCACAAGAACCGGACAGTTTTTACTTTGAAATGGAGTATTATGCTCTGTTCATTACTGTCCGGTCTAAATAAACAGGACATTTGCATTTAAATTTGGGTTATGCAGTGTTTTTAAAATATATTTTAAACTGGGGTGCCTTGAAATTTTATGCACCTTTTAAAGGTGCCCTGACTGAAAAAAGTTTGAGAAAGGCTGCTGTAGACCACTCTGAGACCACTATTGAAAATTATATATAGGACTACCTTCTTAATCCTGGATACACACGAAAAGATAATCATGGTGATTTTGGGCTGTCCAGAATTTGGGCTGTCTAAAGTCCAGGTTATCTTGATGATTCTACAGATTATTTTATCAGATTTACCTGTGGTGTGAGGTGTGTTAAGAGTGAAGAACGTCGGAGCCGCCCCAACCTCGAATCCGAAATCCTTACATGAGGACACAGGCTGAGGCTCCCGTGCCCATGTTCACAGACTCTTATAAGAGTTTTTTTTTTTTTCTTCCATTGCACCATGGTCCAGTTCTGATGCTCACGTTCCCACTTTTGGTGCTTACGCCGGTGGACAGTGGTCAGCATGGGCACCTTGACTTGTCTGCGGCTTTGCAGCACCATACGCAACAAACTGCAATGCACTGTGTCCTATCTAAAAAAATGAGCATATCATGAAAAGGTTCTCTAAACAAGCTATTAAACTAATCATCTGAATCAACTAACTGTGGAGAAGGACCTATTCCTGACCTTAGGGGACCTGCGGAAGCAGTGGACTGAGTCTGGAGTAGAAACATCCAGAGCCATCGTGAACCGGCGTGTGCAGGAAATGGGCCAAAGGTGCCGCATTCCCCAGGTCAAGCCACTTTTGGGCTACAGAGAAGCAGCACTGGACTGTTGCTCAGTGGTCCAAAGTACTTTTTTCAGATGAAAGCAAATTTTGCATGTCATTCGGAAATCAAGGTGCCAGAGTCTGGAGGAAGACTGGGGAGAAGGAAATGCCAAAGTCCAGTGTCAAGTACCCACAGTCAGTGATGGTCTGGGGTGCCATGTCAGCTGCTGCTGTTGGTCCACTGTGTTTTATCAAGAGCAGGGTCAATGCAGCTAGCTATCAGGAGATTTTGGAGCACTTCATGCTTCAGTCTGCTGAAAAGCTTTATGGAGATGATTTGGTTTTTCAGCAAGACCTGGCACCTGCTCACAGTGCCAAAACCACTGGTAAATGGTTTACTGACCATGGTATTACTGTGCTCAATTGGCCAGCCAACTCTCCTGACCTGAACCCAATAGAGAATCTGTGGGATATTGTGAAGAGAAAGTTGAGAGACGCAAGACCCAACACTCTAGGTGAGCTAAAGGCCGCTATCGAAGCATCCTGGGCCTCCATAACACCTCAGCAGTGCCACAGGCTAATCGCCTCCATGCCACGCCGCATTGAAGCAGTCATTTCTGCAAAAGGATTCCCAAACAAGTATTGAGTGCATAACCGATCATAATTATTTGAAGGTTGATCTTTTTTTGTATTAAAAACACTTTTCTTTTATTGGTTGGACGAAATATGCAAATTTTTTGAGAAATTTTGGATTTTTATGAGCTGTATGCGAAAATCATCAGTATTAAAACAATAAAAGACCTGAAATATTTCAGTTTTGTGCAATGAATCTAAAATATATGAAAGTTACATTTTTATCATTACATTGTGGAAAATAATGAACATATTTATCATATATGCTATTTTTTTGAGAAGGACCTATATATATATATATATATATATATATATATATATATATATATATATATATATATATATATATATATATATATATATATATATATATATATATATATATATATATATAGCTTACTGTGCAAAAGTCTTAGCCATGTTAGTATTTTCATCAAAAAAACATTTTTAAGCCAGTTATTTATATCTTTATGTAGTGTCAGCTGGAAATTTCTTTAAGCGTCTTGGAGATGTTACATCAGTTCTTCTGGATTTAGTCTGTCTAATTTTTTTTCTTAATTTCTTCATGTAATCATAGACTCGATGATGGTGAGATCATATCTCCATGTGGATCATACCAGTTGTTGTCAGAGTCCTTGTGCATACAAAAATCTCACTGGATTATTACAATTAATGGCAAAATTAATATTTGGAAATGTAAACTGATATTTCTTAAGGACACTTTAGAGCAAAATATATAAATAACCATTTTTTTGTGTAAAATGACTTGCACAGTAATATGTGTATGTATAAGCATACACGCGCATAAACACGTAAATATTTTATATTTGTTGTAAGACATAACATTTATTTGTTTTAAAATGTATATAAACTATTCACAGGTTTTACTTTTTTCAATGTGGTTAAGTATTTAGTTTTAAATATTAGAACATTTATATATATATTTTTTTAATTCATAATAATTACTCTGTTTCCTATTCACATGATCAAAATGTATAATGACACAGACAAGATAAAACCAGAAAGTGCATGTCATGAATGTTCTTAATGGGTCAAAATCCCCCAATAGATCATGTACGATTTACATCAAAAGTTACTTTAATAAAGACATTTT